>NW_015505815.1:35041-69474 GCF_001515645.1 Sinocyclocheilus grahami
GCGTATTTTTTTATGTTTGTCGGGGGGGGGGGGGGGAATAGAAGTTGAGAAGAAAAAGGGAGAAGTAGAAAATCTAGTTTTGAGATGCTATATTTTCTTCAAAAACCATTGGATATTGATTAAATAGATTGATTGTAATAAGATTTCCCCAAGAAACAGGCATGACATTGCCTAGGTCTTTTTCTGAGTTTAATCTTATTGCAATCTCTAAGAGGAAGAGCTGAGATACTAAATCAATCTCATCTGTGATCTTTTCTATGTGGGTTGTGCTGGATTTGGAAGGCTAACAGTGAAGTAGTGATTAAAAGATGGCAGTGAACAAGTGTAAGACCTGTTAGACATCCCTTCCTCCCTCACAACACTCCTTGATACAACAGCCCAATGTCAATGGCCCGAGGAGTTTATAGACACACACATGCACATACAAAGAGTGAAGGGCAAGCCTGAGGCCATGATGAACTTGCACTGAGGCAGAGGCCGATTGTGGCTCAGATTAAAGGCTCATTGAGGTCTGTGTTGATGCTAAGCTGTTCTGATATGTGGAAACCTGATGGAAAAGTACCACTTCACCACACTCTTTACCAATACAAAGAGAGAGCAAAAGCTACAGTCTTCACTTTCATTTTCATTTGAGACATGCACTTCAGGATAATTCACTTATTGCATGAGATTAAGGAATACTGCATGCAACAAGTGTACTGTAAAACAAAATGATGAATAAGTTCTTTCTCTGAAGGCATGAGTGTACCCAAGTCTAGCTGTCCAGCAGAAAGAGCACTGAGACTTTTCGGTGGCTCAAAACCCTCTCTCTCATTCGTCAGCTCCTATTATAAGGGACGACAAAGTGGAATTGTCCACGTTATTTGGCACAGGTTTCTACACCGGATGCTCAAAATAAAAATGTTTTGTGTGCTAAATAAATCGGTTAAGAACATGTAGTGCAGGTCATTCAAGTTCAGTTCAATTGCTTTCATCAATCATGAGACAAGTTCAGTATAGCTATAAGTGGCTCTACAGCAGACAACAGTGTTGTTTTTCAGCTCGAGTCAGTGCAATGTTAATTCAATTCAGTTCGATAAATGTTGATGTTGCAAATTTCATCAATTATGAAACAAATTAGATTCAGCTATAAAGCAGCTCTAGAGGAGACAATATATGTCTTTTAAATGCCAAATAAGCAAGCCAAAGGTGACAGTGGCAGGAAACCCAAAATCTTATCAGCTAACAAACATTATGTACAAACTATACTGTTGAGAGTGAGTAGTGGTGAATGTAAACATTTTATATTATATTTGTTTATATTATCCAATTTACGAACATGTTGGAATGTTAGAATATCATCTGCTGCCATAATGTTCTCACGACCGGTGTGAAAAACAGGTGATTCTTCAGTTTTCCAGCGTAAAAGCAACACAATTTAGCTCAATTTAAAGTGAAACACAATGTAGTAAACAACAATTTTGTTTTCTAATTCAAGTCAAGTCACCTTTATTTATATAGCACTTTAAACAATACAGATTGTGTTAAAGCAGTTTACAGTGTTAAACAGGAAAAACGTGTAATGATAATATAAACATAAAGAGAACAATAGAAAACAGTCAGTTTATCAGTTTATTGTTGATTCATTGAGGTCATCGTCCAGCTCACTTCCAATTGTGTCTGTGCAGTCAAGTCAACAATGTTGACAGAAATTATGTCTCCAACTACGCAAGTCAAAGGTGACCGTGGCAAGGAACCAAAACTCCACAAATGTCAGATTGAGTAGAGGACTCATCTGGTTCTTGTGGTCTTGAGCCGATGGACGACGAGGTCTTCACAGGGGATCTGTCTCTAGGGTTCATCTAGTTGACATGGTCTCCGCTGACAGGGCTGTAGAGGTCGTCTCTAGGTGCTGATCCACCATCTGGACTAGATACAGGTGACTGCAGTAACCAGCTAATCTGGATACCGACTGGATCAGAGTGGCTACAGTGACCTCAGAATAAGTATAAAACTAAATAAAAATATTAGTGTAGACAGGGCCGTCCTTAAGGGGGGTGCAACTGGTGCCCCGTGGTGAACAGACCGTTCGTATGACACTTAAGGGGTGATTTCCCCTTACCTAAGGGAATAATTTAAGGGTGTTGCATATAATCCCTTAAATTGTTCTCTTTAGGCACTCGCACACCGGACGAGAAGTGCAGCACTGCGTCACGTCTAGAACGAGTCATACAACACGACGTAGCTGGGTGCCACGGAATGAACGGCACCGCCATTGTGCGTATGGTGACCCATACTTGGAATTTGTGCTCTGCATTTAATCCATCCAAGTGCACACACACACACACACACCCGGAGCAGTAGGCAGCCATATTGCTGCGTCACCCGGGGAGCAGTTGAGGGTTCGGTGCCTTGCTCAAGGGTCTCACCTCAGTCGTAGTATTGAGGGTGGAAGAAAGCGCTGATTATTCACTCCCCCCACCGACAATTCCTGCCGGACCTGAGATTCGAACCTGCAGCCTTCAGGTTACAGATCCGACTCCCTAACCGTTAGGGAAAAGTAAAACAATTATAAAAAAAAAAAAAAAAACTAACTTAATCCCATTGTAACCGCTGCCAAAAAACATTAACAGTGGAAGGAGGAAATAACCGAGAAAATAATGCACCGAATCTGCGTGTAAAAAGGACTGTTCAAGAAGTAATAAAAATATATGAAAACATCTCTGTGGTGGCAAAAAGAGAAATAAGCCTTCACGAGAGGGAATCCAACAAAACTGGTAAAAGAAAAACAAACTTAAAATATTATTAGTCAATTTTTAATGCACCCTGTGTTTTGTTAATAGCTAATGGTAAAAAAAAAAAAAAAAAAACACACATTTAACAGGTAGAGGATCACTGCCCCCTGAATTGTCAGACTCAATTAAAATGGCCTAAGACATTCTTGGGGCGGACTTTCCTGTCCTGGCTGGCATCCGTGGAGGTTTAGAGAGTGAAGCTGAACCAGAGGAACAGTATAACTCAGAGTGAGGGAACATGATTGTCTCGTATCAGCATAAAATCTAATCAAACTAATCACTGCTATGAGAATAAAC
This sequence comes from Sinocyclocheilus grahami, assembly GCF_001515645.1. Taxonomy (NCBI): domain Eukaryota; kingdom Metazoa; phylum Chordata; class Actinopteri; order Cypriniformes; family Cyprinidae; genus Sinocyclocheilus; species Sinocyclocheilus grahami. Next base: position 38,113 of record NW_015505815.1, read on the forward strand.
TATTTTAAAGATCATGACAGACATTATACACGACAACAAAATAATATAATTGGTATTTGTTTCATGCATTAGACCTTCCCAGCAATCCCAGGAAAAGCAGCTTCTGTCACAGAATGACTCAGGAAAACAAAAGAGCAGGTCCAAGTGCAGCTTTAATTAAAAAAAATAAAAAGTCAAAACAGAGCAAAAACGTGGCACAAGGTAAGCCAAAACACAGGGTAACAGAAGCACAATGAAACGGGTACAATAGTGCAGCAACAAAAGACAAAGTAAGCAAGGTAAATATAGTGATGAATTAATGGGTAAATTACCAGCAGCTGATGATAATCAGTAACAAAAAGAACAGGACAAAAGAACTATGGGAAATGGAGTTCATGACAAATAACAGTGAAAGGGGAGCGCGCCATCAAGTGGCCAGTCCAGGGCACAACAACCAGACACTGTGACATTACCCCTCCTCTAAGGCAAAGATACCAGACACTCCACCAGAAAACACAAAAGTTCAGGAGGGAGGTGGAAAGGAGGATCAGGGGGAGGGATGGCGGGCCAGGCCCGTGTAGCGGAAGAGGGCCTGGGGACAGAGGTAGATAAGGGTGCCAGGGCGGCGCCGGCAGAGCAGGAGGCCAGGGTGGGGCTGGCAGGGCAGGAGGTAAGGATAAAGCGAACAACGCCGGCAGGCCAAGGAGCTTGGGTGGCACTGGGACAGCCTCTGGGCCGGCAGCGGGCTCTAAAGTGGAGTCTGAGGGCTCCCGAACTGGAGCAGGCTCTGAAGTGGACACTGAGGGCTCCTGGACTGGAGCGGACTCTAGAGTGGACTCTGAGGTGGCCCATGCAAGCAGAACAGCCCTGATGTGAAAGGCAAAGACGACCTTCTTGATTATGGCAGCAGCAGTGATATCGGGCAACTCTGTGACGACATCTGAGACCACCAGAGTCGGGTCCTCCAGGACCACCAGATTTGAGACCACCGGAGTCAGGTCCTCCAGGATTACCGGACATGAGACCACCAGAGTCGGGTCCTCCAGGACCACCGGACTTGAGACCACCAGAGTCGGGTCCTCCAGGATTACCGGACTTGAGACCACCAGAGTCGGGTCCTCCAGGACCCCCAGACTTGAGACCACCAGAGTGGACTTAACTGCCCTCCTTCTCGCTCTCCGCTTCTCAGTGGGAGTCGGAAGGCCAGGGCTGTTGGGAAAATCCCTGCAGAAGTTGGCCTGTTGGCCTGTTCTAGTTGGCCTGGTTTTGCCCACTGACCTCGCTAACAAAGATACCTGACGAAGCCCCAAAAGTCCAGGATCCCAAGTCCTTCCATCTCCCAGTGGGACAAGGGATCGTCCAGGCACAAGTTAAAGAAATCCTTTTGCGCCCCATCATTGTATTCCAGCCCCATTGTGAAGGTCCTACCTCCATGTCCTGCTGACGCAAGGCCATAAGAGCCCAGTGTCTAGCCATTCGCTCCTTCCTTGTGGCAGGAGGGGTAATCCGAAGATCCATAGTCCCAATCCAATAAACCCAGCCAAGCTGCTGGATCTGTTGATGGCTGCACTATTCTGTCACGGAATGACTCAGGAAAACAAAATAGCAGATCCAAGTGCAGCTTTAATTCAAAAAATAAAAAGTCAAAATAGAGCAAAAACGTAGTAAAAGGTAATCCAAAACACAGGGTAACAGAAACGGATACAATAGTGCAGCAACAAAAGACAAAGTAAGCAAGGTATATATAGTGATGAGTTAATGGGTAGATGGCCAGCAGCTGATGATAATCAATAACGAAAAGAACCAGGCAAAGAACTATGGGAAATGGAGTTCATGACAAGTAACAGTGAAAGGGGAGAGCGCCATCAAGTGGCCAGTCCAGGGCACAACAAACAGACACTGTGACAGCTTCAGCACTGCCAGAGCGCCAGCAGTAGCTATGCCAAAACATGCAGCAGCCAAGTGAGGTTTTATTGCTTCTTTGTTAAGAAATATTTTAGCCTATTTTTAATTTGACTTTCTTAAAAACACTTGTGAATTGCAGAAAAACACAAATACCCTCTTTCGCGCTACAAGAGATGAAGTGCTGGAACTGCGGAGGGAAGTCCTACAACTACAAAAGACCGAACTGCAGTTAGAAAAAAAAACTGAAAAAGGAGAAGGAAAACCAAGACATTTACAATTTCATTCTCAACAACAAACTTCTACAACTACAGAGCAAAGGGAAAGTAACAATCTCATTAATTGACGAATAAATAAATTTAATGACAGATCTAAAACATGTTGTATTTATGTAATTATATATTAACAAAATACAAATGGAATAAAAACAATATAGCTAATACATTCATATAACACATTAATTCTCCTAGCAATACTACTAATAAATAACATTGTTTTTCATTTTAACTGCTACATTTTATCATTAGCATTACTACTACTAATAATACATTGTACTACTAATATTGCTACTAATATGCCTACATTTTATTTTTAATATAACTAATGCAACTTGGCTATAATACTAATTAATGAACACATTCACAATGGCATCTCTGACAGCAAATCCAGCCTGCTGGAAATCTTGTTGCAGATCATCTTGATTTGCTTCATGCCCCTCTTCGAACTCATCCCAGGCAGAATACGTCTTCGAAGTGTTGAAAAGAATAACACAGGCCACAATAATTTTGCAAGCTCTTGATGGCTCAACGACCTCCTCTCAACAACAGACCTTGTGTGTGTCAACACATTATTGTATCTTTCCTACAGGTGTAAAACAATGTCTGTCAATTGTATCAGCAAGTCACAATATATTTTAATACAGTGCAAAACAAAAAAATCAATAAGGCAACATATTGCTCATATTACTTTAAAGTAAAGCAAATTTAAATTTTTTTTTACGTTTTGCAAGATTCAAATATTTTTTTCAATGTCATATAAGATATATAATGACTTATACATCCAAGTTGACTGTTAAAATTATTACATGCCTGTGCATCGTTAAGGGGATTCAGGAAGGGCATCGTGAGCCATGGTCGGCAGGGGTAACTACTGTCCCAGAGCAGAAGGCCACTGTGCATTCCAGCCTCAAAATCTCTCCCGATCTTGATCTCTGCCAAAATCCTGGAGTCACGTGTACTCCCTGGCCACGATGCAACGACATTTCTAATTCTACACAGATGGTCACACTCACTGAACATTAATTGAATGGTAGTTTTTCCTGTTCACGTATTGATCTTTGTGCGTGCGGGGCACCTGAATTCTGACATGTGTGCCATCAAATATACCACTTATTCGAGGAAACCCCGCTTTTCAAAAAAAAAAAAAGAGGTTTGAATGGCATCCTGTTCTTGACGAGATGAAAACTTAACGGTTTGGCTTAAATGACGGCAAAGGGCCCCTGCGACCCGGGGAATAACTCTACTGACAGTCAATTTATGACTGTGGAAAACATCTCCCACTACAGACTGGAAACTCCCAGTTGCAAAAAAAACTAAGCGTTATAAGCAGTTGTAACACTGCTGGTAGTGAGTGGTTGCGTTGGGTGACACGGTCAAGGTCGCCTTCCAGTTTGTTAGCAATCTCATAGATTGTGCGATGATCGATAGTCGATATTCTCGTGTGGCCTATGGATTCTAAAGAAACAGCACAGGATACACAAAATATATTTTAGGGGCTTTTTTTCTGACGGCTGTCTCTCAGAAGGACAGCGATCGATGGGAGTAAATACAGATAAAAAAAAATAATGAATAAAATAATGTAAATGTTATGTCTCTGTTTTGATTATTTGACAAAACGAGAGATTAAGCACTGATTTCAAAATCTGATAAATTCAGTACAGGAAGGGTCACAACCTTCATACAAATTCAGTGTTCAGATATCAGAAGATTCAGTCTCTCTGAATTACACTAGACTGAAATTAAATTGAGTAAAATAAAATAAAATACGGTAGAGGCCAGTCCTTGCATGTGTCCCAAAACGTGATCAAACCCGATCCACCTCACACATGCAATCCATAAACGTCCCCGCCAAATTCAGAATAATGGCACCAAACTCAAGAGCACTAGTTTGCGTTCGCTGCTCTGCTCATACTGAAATCCACGCACATGTATTACATGCTGGAGCGCCGTAAAGCAAGTGTTGCAAACACAGTATCTTAAAGGACCCACGCCCAATTTAAGCTCAACGTTAAGTTTAGTTAATTTTCTCCACTTGGCTACATTCTCCCCTGCTAAATGTCATTGTCCTCAATGATCTAATACATATTTTTTACTTCTTTAACAGCCTCCCTAAAGAACACACTCCCCAAGCTTGTCAACACTTGTGAAAAGACTTCAGGACTGAGTGAGACTGCATTGCATGCAGACCTTGGTTCATTGAAAGGGTTAGAGTGCACACCTGCATTTGCCCTTTTTGTTCTCCTAGGGGTTGGTACAGGCTTCTTCGGCACAGGTTCTTCCACTCTGAGATCAGCACTGGAGTAAAGCATAAATTGCTCGGGTACAGTATCCCGTGGTTCAGTATCCTCTAGAATCAATTCGGGCTGATCTGCTAGCAATTCACCTTTTGCCAAAGAGCTTCCAATCTCCTTTGTCTCTTGCAGACTAGGGTAAGTGACTTCTTCTAGCACAACAAAATTAGGATCAGACTGAACTTCAACTTGCTCGGACTCTGCTTTTCTCTCTGGTTGTGTTTTAGGAAGATGGTTCTCAGTGGATTCTGACTCAGGAGCAGAAGTGACACAGGGTCACAAGTCAGCTCGATTAAGTCTTTTGATAGGACCACCCTCAAGGGGCTCAACGGTATATGTAGTACCTTGCACTTCTAGAACTTTGTATACTGTAGGACTCCATGAATCTTGTTCCTACCCAAAGGTCGGTGACGCAGATACACTTGTTGACCAACATTGATAATGGGACAATAGACCTTGTCATTCAAAGGGGCCAACCTCTCAGCAGCCTTGTGTTCAGCATATTTTCTTGCCTGTTTGTGAGCCTCTCTCAATCTCTCCTGATGAACCACTAACCAGTCTTGCTTTCTGTCTACAGGTTGCTCGTGACCCAGCAGGGCATCAACTGGAAGGTGTGGATGGACTCCAAACAGTAAGAAGTATGGTGAGTATCCAGTGGTTGCATGTGGCATGACATTGTAGGCATAAACCAACTCCACTAGGTGTTCCGGCCACCGCCTCTTCTTTTCAGGGGGAAGTGTGCACAGCAGATCATGGAGCGTTCGATTAAAGCGCTCACACTGAGCGTTACCCTGAGGCCGGTAGGGTGTAGTGCGGGTTTTCTTCACCCCATACATTTTGCACAGCTCAGCAAAAACTTCACTCTCAAAATTTCTTCCCTGATCAGAATGCAATCTTTCAGGTACGCCGTATTTCATGAACCATTCCCTTAACAAGATTTTGGCAGTAGTGTCAGCTCTCTGATCCCTGGTTGGAAATGCCTGTGTGAATTTGGTAAATACATCTGTCACGAATAATACATTTTCACGGCCATCAGATGATTGCTCAAGCATGGTAAAGTCAACTGCCACTATTTCAAGGGGTCTTGATGCAAGAAACGGCTTCATAGGTGCATGTATCCTTGGCTGTGGCATCTTTAAGATACACCTCTGACACTTTTTGATCCATTGGTCTACATCATTATACATGCCGACCCAGAAACAACGTTTCCTCAACAGGCCGATTGTGCGCTCAATCCCTTGATGTCCCATATTTTCATGTACACTTTCAAGGACAGGTTCTTTTAGACATGCGGGTAAGAGCAGCTGTTGACACTCACCATGATGCTGATCGTTCATAACACGATAAAGCAAACCATCCTGTTCACGGATACTTTTCCACTGCTTTATCAGCGATAATGTAGACTTTGATAGATAAGATCTTTCACAATGGGAAGGCTTTCTCCTCTCTTCCCAGAAGGGTCTGAAAGAACTGATGGTAGGATCGTTCTTCTGGAAATCTTCCAGTTCTGCGGTCGTGTAGCCTGGTAGGGTAGGTGTGCTTCCCTGATTGTCATTGTCTGCCTCTCCACCACATTCTAAGGCACGAATCTGTTAGACTCTGTAACACCTTTCGCTAGCAATTACTAAGTCAGGCTCCAGAACCGTCCCTTTACTGATTATGTTACAGATGGCAACACAGTCGTCATACTCATCCGGCATGGTAAGCTCCCCTGCTAAAGGCCGCCTAGAGAGGGCAACAGCAGCTATATTATGCCGGCCTGGGCGGTATTTAACATCAAAATCAAACAGATAATTGAGCAACCCACCTTTGCTCAACTGCACCAAGTTTAGCTGTTTTAAGATGGCACAGAGGGTTGTTATCTGTGATAGCCATGAACTTAGAACCTAGCAGATAACCACGAAACTTTTCTGAGATTGCCCATTTGAGAGCCAGCAGCTCAAGTTTCATGCTGCTATAGTAACGGTCATTCCTTTCTGCTTTTCGAAGCCTCCTACTTGCAAATGCAATGACCCTTTTACAACCACCCTGCTGCTGATACAGTATTGCCCCTAGGCCTTCATGGCTTGCATCAGTCTCCAAGATAAACGGGAGACTGAAATCTGCATACCCTAATACAGGAGCAGAGGTAAGTTTCTCTTTCAGAAGCTCAAATGCTGATTGGCACTCAGATGACCACAAAGCACAGAAATCCTTCTTCCTTTGGCCGAACTGGATAATACACAGACTCACTAAATCATGAAGGGGCCCAGCAATTGTAGAAAAACCCTCTGTGAACTTTCTGTAGTAACTACAGAATCCTAAGAATAAGCGCAGTTCCTTTATTGTGTTGGGGACCTTCCATTCCTTTATTGCCTCAACTTTCCCTGGATCTGTAGCAATTCCTTGAGCTGAGACTTCATGACCCAAGAAGATTACTTCCTGCTGCAGGAAGTGGCATTTCTCAGGCTTGACTTTGAGACCCGTTTCCTTTAGCCTCTTAAAGACTATTTCCAACCTCTGCAAGTGCTCTGGGAAAGTGGGTGCATACACCAGTATGTCATCAAGATACACTAGCATGATTTGAAAAATTAGATCACCCATTGTAGTCTGCATAAGAGGTTGAAACGTTGATGGCCCATTACAAACCCCAAAAGGCATTCGGCAGTACTCAGAAATCCCAAAAGGAGTTGTAAAGGCCGTCTTATGTCTGTCACGCTCATGAACGGCAACCTGATGATATCCACTCGCCAGGTCAATTGAAGAGAAGAATGTTGCTCCCTGAAGTGTGTCAAAACTCTCATCGATCCTAGGTAACGGGAATGCATCTAATCGTGTCTTGGAGTTTAGCTGTCTATAATCAACGCATAGCCTAAGGCTACCATCTGTTTTCCGCACTAGTACAATAGGTGAAGCATAAGCGCTAGTGCTTTCTCGGATCACTCCTTTCTTGAGAAGCTTACTGAAATGCTCTCTAACTTCCTTGTACTGAGTGGGTGGGATACGCCTTTAAGCCTGTGTCACTGGGACATCATCAGTTACATGGATCTCATGTTGCACCTTATCTGTGAAACCAAGGTCTACATCCTCGAAAGCGAACACATCAGAAAACTGCATTAACAGCTCACTCAGCTCTGCTTGCTGCTCAAGGGTACCACCGATATGGAGCTTGCTGAGGAACTCTTTCGAGCTGTTCACCAATACCTGATCGCTTTTGGGGTTAACAGTGATTTCCTCAATATCAGCTGAAATATGCTGGAACTTAACCTCACATGTCTCATTTAATTTCAAACTCTCAACGTGAGTTACAGTCCCAAGCCTGATGCGGGCCCGCAACCAGATGTCCTCTGGGGAAAGATTCACCACCTGCACGGGAAACAACGGTTTCCCCGCGGCTACCAGACAGGGAACAACAATCAATCCACCTGGTAACGGTACATTCAAGGGCTCTAGCAGGTAGTCAGATGTGCCATCACGTGACATATGTTTTGTGCTTTTAGCCATCACCGCCGCAACTGAGGAAGCAGGTATGTGTACCATGTCTTTTCCAGCTAAACGAACGGCTGTCTTGGCTACTGGCATGGTGCAGTTGTTGAAATGCCTCCCTCCAATTAGACTGCAATTTCCCACCAAGGGTGGTGTCAAACTCTGCATGTACTAGTTGTCTGCATCTGCTGATAATGTTCATGCCAATTAGTGCTGGTACAAGAGGGGAGTTCAGTGTGTCTCTGACTACGAGGAAACCGCATTCAGGAAGGGCAACACCCATGGTGTCAACTTTCAACTCAAGGTAACCGAGATAAGGTATGTCCAAACCATTGGCAGCAGTTATCTTCAGCCAGCCGGCTGTTGAAAGCATATCTTCATCCTCACCAAAAAGGTGTTCCCTGAAGAACCTCTCAGAAATAGTGCTGACTTGGCTCCCTGTATCCAGCAGACAAGCGGCACTCACTACATTTATTTTGAGATTAGCAACAGGACATTTTCCCACAGCATGTTCAAGTAGTCTATCACGACTAGTATCCACACTAGTTGAGCCAATCGACTGCCCTCGCATTGCCTGGCTCACAGCAACCGAGGGTGGGTGTTTCCCTGGGGTCCAGAGCCAGTAGCTTGCTCGGTAGCAGCCTGTTTGTTTCTTCTCACGCACCTCTTAGCAATGTGTCCCACACCATTACACCGGAAACAAATTGGCTGCCCATCATCTGTAAACCTTGGCTGTACCTTGGGGTTGCGTTGGGTTACAGGCTCTGACTTGATGCACTGTGTGGTGAGTTTCTCCACAGCTTGAGTTAGCTCTCCTATAGCCCTTCCTTGTTCTGCTACAATTTTCAAAACTTCTTGTTTTGACTAACCGTTTTTGTTTCAGGTGTAACAGCAGCACACTGGGCTTCAACTGTCTCAGACACAACACTTTGATTGCTGATTACTTTTGGGACACGAGGCTTGTGATCTTCTAAAGACCACATGAGAGCTTCATCTCGCACTTCAATAAGTGCTGACTCTGGCTTGTCTCTAACCAGCTTCCGAAGGTCTCTCCTAAGGCTAGCGTCTCTAATGCCCTCAATGAATTGGTCTCGAATGGCCATACTCTCATTTTCCATTGCATTTGGTGATTGTTTCTGGATGGAATTCAAAATCTGGGACAGTGCATGCGAGTAGGCATGAATATCCTCCCCTTCTATTTGTTTACGGCTATAGAAGGTTTGCAATAACTGAGATACACTGCGCTTTTCTCTGAAAGCTGCTCTCAGATATTCAAAAATGTCACATGGGTGTTTTGGATCATTCCCCATTCGCATTCTGATCTCCTCTAAAGCTGCCCCCTTCAGAAGTGAGAGGACAAAGTCTAACTGGTCCTCTGTAGTCTGACTTCTAGCAGGTATCACCCTCTCTACTTCTTCAATAAACTCATCAACATCTCTCCCATTGTAGCGTCTGGACCACTCCAACACACAATATATATTTTGTTAGCTAGATTTCACAAATACTTTGTAACACCCCAGGACGCCGAACAAGACCCTGGTTTCATGGTAACCCGATACATTTACAACCTTGTGGTGTTAAAATCACCACTTAAGGGTTGTATGTGACGTTCTCTCGGTACATAAATATATGACCTGGTTGGCTCTCTGCTCAAGTTAGTAATTGCTGCCATAGTCTCCATGCTTTCTATTAAGTTTTTGAATTTGTTCGTGCATGTCATGCCTATTACTAATTGCACCATGTTCATCCCCATACTCATCACCCTGTAAAACCTGAGCATCATCTGATTGTGACATTTTATAAAATTTTCTTCAGTTTAACAAAATGAAAACAGTTGTTTTGGTCAAAAATAGTCTCTGAATCAGTTCGAAATCGTTTTGAAGTCAAAGGATATGTTCTCAACTGTTCATAGAATACTTCTGTCTTCCCTTTCAGACGGTCTCTTGATAGGCGTCTCCTCAGAAAGCACGCTGCAGACCTCAGTGGAAAAGGCACACTCTTCTTCCTTTTACCTAGCAGTATCGTCACCTCACCAGGATTGGATTCTAAAGAAACAGCACAGGATACACAAAATATCTTTTAGGGGCTTTATTCTGACGGCTGTCTCTCAGAAGGACAGGGATCGATGGGAGTAAATACAGATAAAAAAAATAATGAATAAAATAAAGTAAATGTTATGTCTCTGTTTTGATTATTTGACAAAAATCTGATAAATTCAGTACAGGAAGGGTCACAGCCTTCATACAAATTCAGTGTTCAGATATCAGAAGATTCAGTCTCTCTGAATTGCACTAGACTGAAATTAAATTGAGTAAAATAAAATAAAATACAGTGGAGGCCAGTCCTTGCACTTGTCCCAAAACGTGATCAAACCCGATCCACCTCACACATGCAATCCATAAATGTCCCCGTCAAATTCAGAATAATGGCACCAAACTCAAGAGCACTAGTTTGCCTTCGCTGCTCTGCTCATACTGAAATCCACGCACATGTATTACATGCTGGAGCGCCGTAAAGCAAGTGTTGCAAACACAGTATCTTAAAGGACCCATGCCCAATTTAAGCTCAACGTTAAGTTTTGTTAATTTTCTCCACTTGGCTACACTCGCAACAGTTTTTCGTCGTTAAGTTGGTCCAGTGTGTTCTCCCTATCATGAAAAATTTGCCTTGGCACATCAGTATCTTCAACAGGATCCATAAACTCAGCCATTTCATCTAATTTGTGTTTGTGAAACTCTTAAGGTAAAATTTATACAATGTTAGACTTTACTTAGGAAAATGACAGTTAAGGGGCTATATGCAACACTTAACAGTTTTTAAGGGAATACTTAAACCCTTAGAACCTCCCTCAAGTATATATTTTTCACTTATGACATTTCACTTAAAGAAACCCTTAAGTAACACTTGCACAAACTGCAACAACATAGAACGCTTTGATTTGAACGAAAACAACGTATCCACGTGACGCAACTGACACAGAATAGCATACGCTGTTTATGTTCAGTGGATACTCTCCATAAAGGCACCAGGATGACGCGGAGAAGACGAATTGTTAAATAAAGTTGTTATTTTTATTTTCTTTGCATAAAAAAAGTATTCTCATAGCTTCGTAAAATTATGGTTGCATTGCAGCATGCAGCATTGCTGTTTATGGGAGGGTCAGAGAGCTCTCAAAATTCATCAAAATATCTTAATTTGTGTTCCGAAGATGAACAGAGGACTTACGAGTTTAGAATGATATGAGGGTGAGTAATTGATGACAGAATTTTCATTTTTGGGTGAATTAACCCAAATACACAAGTCTACAGCATCAAAAATAATTTATAGAGTTTCTTGTGTGCAGTCAGGCAGACTTCCACTGTACCTGACTGATGTCTCCATTTTGAACAAAGTAAAGATGGGTTTTTTCAACATTGCTGGATTTTCAAATGTAATAGGAGCCACTGATGGAACACACATTAGGATTCAAGCACATTCAACCCATGTACCGTTTTCTGACTTTGAAACGAAATTGATCAAAGCTTTAGTGTTGAGAGACAACTTTGGCATCACAGAATTCCTCATTCATTCATTCTGTGGTGACCTTTCCTGTTGACATGATCTCTCTCTTTAATGTACCGGATATTTAGAGATATAATGTACCAATTTTAAATATATAAAATATTTTACAATGAAAAGTCCATGTTTTAATCAATCCACAGACTCCCAGAAGTGGCCTAGTTGAAAACTTTGGGAGTACATAAACATTTCACTAACTCTCTGGTCAAATTAACATTCAAGGAAAATCTTATCATAAACATGTCAGCCACTATAAAATAAGTGAAGCAACTCAAATATTTTCCTACTTTGTTTCGTATTGAGTTTCCCAGACTGTTCCAATGGCCGACACTGTTACAGTACTTTCAGTGTCTGTTCACAAATAGGCTAAAAACCAGAAGAATTTGACTAAAAGCTGACAGCTGTATGGAACACCTTTAATGCAGCAAGGTCGAGCCATAATGATTAATTTCCAAACAGGACTGGAATGTGTTCAAACTAAATTGCAACATTGTAGATATTAATGTAGAAAGCAACTATACATTCATAGTCAGTGTTCGACGGCACACAAAGTACAGCATTTGCTCAGTCTTTATGTCCTCTCCATTACTGTTTTCTACTTTCATTTTCTTATACCATCTGGACTTAGTAAAGGAGCTTTTCTCAGTATTCTACTACTGGTACATGAGTGTGGACTGCTATATATCAAAATAAATCACATTAATTAAGTATACACAACAAAAGAGTATCAACTCTCAGTAGAACTATATTTAATTCAGCACTGTGATCTTTATGTAAACATAGTCGGCACATTGAAACCAGTGCATGAAGTGAACTATATATGAATGTTTTTGAAAAAGCAATAATCTCACAAAGCAAAGATATCTGGGATACAGTTTTATAAATGATTATACATAGACCTTTCGCGACAAAACAGTGACAATCAACCAATGTGAAACGATGAACTCTTATCATCACAACACAACAAATAACTAACAATAATGACGAAACAACAACAAAGGTTTAAATAAAGTGAGTAAAAAGCAAAATAGTATTCTTATAACAATAACCACATAATTTATTCATACTGCAATGCATGCTGGGAACTCACAAACCCCTAAGATTTCAGTGATGTTGTTTAATATGGAATTCTTTGTTTAAACCCGTTTTTTGGCTATTTTGTTGATATATCATGTGTTTTGTAGTTATTTCTTAGTATTTATGACTCAAAAGGTCCATTAACTTTGAAAAATTATGGGAAAAAGATAACCTTGTTATTGTAAGTTGAGTATTGATCTATTAAAACGTTTAAAGTGGGAACCAGAAGTAGACTGAATGTGTTCTGAATGGAAACAGACCTGGGAAGATTTGAGCTGAGATGATTGTTAAAGGGTTAGCTCGAATAACTTTTAACCAAATGATGAATATTTCTGCAATAAGCTAGGAAAGTAATCTTACATAAGTGATGTTACTAAATGAATTCTGTCTACACTTTAGATCAAGGCTCACCTTCAATATTATTCTCCAATATAAAAACTCTTCAATGCAGTCTGTCTGGTCCTTTTGCATTTTAAGTCTGTGCATGAATCTTAGTATTATAAAGAGACTATTCACAAGCAAACATGTTCGCGCACCTTTCATCTCGCTATGAACGCTTGCTGAGAGCATCTGCCGTGTTAAGCCAATTCATGAGAATCCTTTCATAAGAAATAAACAGCTGACCTGTATGGATGTGCACTGCATGTGAAACAGCACAAAACTTCTGAGAACACTGGAAGTCCAAAACTAAAATCACAGCAAAAGCAACACATTTTGACTATATGGAATATACATATATAAATATATATATATTATTCTCCAATATAAAAACTATTCAATGCAGTCTGTGTGATCCTTTTGTATTTTAAGTCTGTGCATGAATCTTAGTATTTTAAAGAGACTATTCACAAGCAAACATGTTCGCACACCTTTCATCTCGCAATGAACGCTTGCTGAGAGCATCTGTGTGTTAAGCCAATTCATGAGAATCCTTTCATACGAAATAAACAGCTCACCTGTATGTATGCACACTGCATGTGAAACAGCACAAAACGTCTGAGAACACTGGAAATCCAAAATTAAAATCACAGCAAAAGCAACACATTTTGACTATATGCAATATACATATATAAATAAATATAAATATATAATATAAATATATATATTTATTACTTCTATTACAAGTCATTCAAAACTAAACCTCATGGCCCTGACAGAGACGTGGATCAAACCAGAGGACAATGCTACACCTGCAGCACTCTCAAATAATTTCTCTTTTTCCCACTCCCCCCATCTGACTGGAAAAGGTGGAGGTACTGGTCTGCTTATCTTTAATGATTGGAAATTTAATCCTTTACCATCTCTGAGTATCAACAGCTCCTTTGAATCACATTCAGCCACTATTACCCACCATCTTAAAATCCATTTTATAGTTGTTTATCGACCCCCAGGACCACTAGGTAACTTTGTGGAAGAATTAGATGTGCTGCTCTCAAACTTTCCTGAGGATGGTACTCCCCTAGTTATGCTTGGAGACTTCAACATCCACCTAGATAAACCTCAGGCTGCAGACTTCCACACTCTGCTTGCTTCTTTTGATCTCAAGCGAGTATTAACTACGGTTACTCACAAATCAGGCAACCAACCTGACCTTATTTACACACGACACTGCTCCACTGATCATGGGCTCGGACTCAGCTGAGCAACTCAGACACAGGGGAAGATTCCAGGTCTCGTGACTGCATTTCCTGATCTCAGAGGTAAGGGCGAATTAATTGCATCTATTGATGAGAAACAGGGATGTGTGTTAGGGATTTTATGGAGTCTATTCGGTCTATAAATTACAACAATATATATATACAGTATATATATGTGCTTATATATATACTGTATATATATATTGTTGTAATTTATAGACCGAATAGACTCCATAAAATCCCTAACACACATCCCTGTTTCTCATCAATAGATGCAATTAATTCGCCCTTACCTCTGAGATCAGGAAATGCAGTCACGAGACCTGGAATCTTCCCCTGTGTCTGAGTTGCTCAGCTGAGTCCGAGCCTCATAAGGCTCGAAGGCATTTCTTCAGTTTCAGAATAATAGGTTACCTCAAAAAGAAATTACTCAGAAACTTTTCCTAAAATAAAGATTTAACGCATCGCCATCTGTAATGGTTTTGCTTTATTAGTACACAATAACTCATAAGTAAAAATTGAAAGTAACAGCGAGTAAGTTTTCACCATCGGAGTGCGGCCCCGTCTGAAGCTCTCCTTGGCATTTTATAACCTTGCACACAATTTGCATTAACATCATCAATGCCATCCCTGCATTCTTCCCTTATTTTGTATTGTCTTTGCATACATACACAGACAGGATACATAACCTTCATCACACTTTGCACAGAGTATCAAAAGTTCAAATGGAAGAAGTGCAGAGATTCTAAGTATATTCATCTCTATTTAAACCCACAAAAATATTCATCACACCTCTAAAAGCATGGTCCAAGTATACATTGTCTCAACCACACAATTCACACTCATATACCAATAGATTAAAGTTAGTAAGGTTAGTATTGTTAGTTAGAGATTACATCTCATAATTCTATTGTAAGATGCAGCCCCTTTCTTTTCATCATCTCAGTAAACGAAGCCTATAGCAACCTAAACCACCAGCCTCCAACATTTATAACTTTGGGGAACAAAATGTGTGATCAAACACACATCTGAAACCTCTATAATTTTAGAGCTGGTGCTTTAAGTTTCAATATTTCTAAATCACTAGTTAAAGCTTGCAACTCAAGATTAAACTTACTATATTCAACCATTTCTCTTAACAGTCTCATTATTTTCTTATTCAAAGTTTCCTGTTTTCTCATCAACTTTATTATAGTTCTCATCTTAAAATCCATATTCTGTTGATATTCCAGGTCTCTTCTTTGTCCGGCGACGCCACTCCACTTTCGCTTGCTTTTTGATTTTTCGGCTTTCTTCCACCTGCAGTTCTTCAATGATGAGATCACCAAAGTCAATATTTATTTTACTTGATTCTTGATCGCTTTTGCCCAAAGAAATCATATCCCCATTTTGTGTATAATTGTTTCTAGTAGGAATTTGATCAGGAAATTGCATATTCCATTATATGAAAACACATGAATATTATGTGTTAATGAAGCTCCATTAAAATACATTTATAAAGCGGATAGTTCCAGTCCTGGATTTTGATTGATTGAGCTGCGTTTGAAGCCGTTGTAAATTACTCTACATTTAATGAGGGGGTAATAATTTGGCAGGGGGTCTAAAATGGGCACAACACTGCTATGGTAACCTACTGTATGTTCATCGAGTTACACGGTTTAATGATGTTCCACTTTCGCTTGATTTTTGATTTTTCGTCTTTCTTCCACCTGCAGTTCTTCAATGATGAGATCACCAAAGTCAATATTTATTTTACTTGATTCTTGATCGCTTTTGCCCAAAGAAATCATATCCCCATTTTGTGTATAATTGTTTCTAGTAGGAATTTGATCAGGAAATTGCATATTCCATTATATGAAAACACATGAATATTATGTGTTAATGAAGCTCCATTAAAATACATTTATAAAGCGGATAGTTCCAGTCCTGGATTTTGATTGATTGAGCTGCGTTTGAAGCCGTTGTAAATTACTCTACATTTAATGAGGGGGTAATAATTTGGCAGGGGGTCTAAAATGGGCACAACACTGCTATGGTAACCTACTGTATGTTCATCGAGTTACACGGTTTAATTCTGCTAAATGACTAAATGTAAATGTAAAAAAAAAATATATATATATATATATATATAATATTTATTTTAAAATATAAAATATATATTTTTTCAGTAACATGTACTAAGCAAAGACGACAACAAACAGGTGTTCAGGCATTCAAGAAAGTTATGTGTTGGTTTTTGAATGAATGAATGAATGAATGAATGCTTTGAGTGGTTTTCCAATATTGTTATATTGTTTGCAGGGCAACATTTTATTGATATTTCTCAAACATATTTCTCAAAGTATTACATTTAAATTAAAATATAGATTCCATTCAAACTTAAAATTAAATAAAAATGTAAAGTATCCTTCTGAATAACACATTCATCATCCCAAATGCAACAGTGATGAGGTCATCGCAATATTTGCATAGTAAAGTCTGTCTGGTGCTCTTTCGTTGTAATTGGCCTCTTTTTCAAGCATCAGTTTCAGCAGGAAATGATCATATTTAACTTTGTTGTTGATATTCTATTTCAAATGTAAAAGTTCGCATACACCCAGACAAACAAACTCAATAAAGAAAGAAAAAGCATCAAGGCTTGTCTCCAGTGGTCTGTTTTGCTGTAGTAAATGCACGCTAGTAACAGCAGAGTTGTTGAAACATTCCCACCACATCTATTTTTCATCAGACCACAACTTATACATATCTCAGGCTGCTCGGCAAACATCAATATATTATCCACATAAACACAGTCCTAAAAAAAAGGAGGGAAAAAAAGAAATTCATCATGAACAATCCTGTGATTCAATACCAGCAGAATATGAGGTTACTCCTGTCTTGCAGACATGCAAGAGAAAATCAGTACTTTCAGAACTCACGAGTTCACACTTACATATAATTAGCTGAAGTATAGTAATGTTTATTTGCCCCCTCCCCGTATAAGTGTAGTTAGAACTCGAAGTGAGGAGATGGGGCGGTGGAGGGATGCTAATAAACCGTCAAAGGATAGAGGTAAGTCTGCTATATTTATACCTCTTGGTGTTGATTAACTTGTGTGAGCTCCTCTTGTGTTAATTAGGCTAAGTATCTGACGTGCTTCTCCCTGTCACGATTCGCTGCTACTGTGTCGGATACGAAGGAGCGCGGAGACGAAGGAGATTAACCATCAACAGTCTTTATTCATCCAAATAAAGAGGTACACGGAACAGGCAGGAACACACACGTAGCACGTGGGGTAGATGTACAATACCGGACACTAGACACGGAAAAACACAGGGCTTAAGTACTTAGAAACGAATTGGGACACACCTGAAATCAATGAACATAATTGACACGAGGGAGAATCTAGGTTATGGGGAGAACATGGCAGATCAGGCAGCTCAGGGCGCCATGGCGGATCAGGCAGACTAGGAAGGCATGGCGGAGCAGGCAGACTAGGGGGCCATGGCGGAGCAAGGAACTCAAGGGGCCATAGCGGAGCAAACAGTTCAGGAGGCCATGGCGGAGAAGACAGTTCAAGAGGCCATGGTGGAGCAGACAGCTCAGGAGGCCTGGCCTCGGCACTCGGGCTGACCTCTACGAATGGATCCCTGTAATAAGGATATTCCTAGAGCGGAGAACTGAGCGGCTATTTCCATGGTCGCAGGGAGAAACAGGAAGATAAAAGATTGTCAAAACACGGAAAAGAAAACGGTGAGAAGGGGTGCTGCTTACGCTATTGTTTTGTGGGTCCGGTATTCTGTCATGATTCGCTGCTACTGTGTTGGATATGAAGGAGCGCGGAGACGAAGGAGATTAATCATCATCAGTCTTTATTCATTCAAATAAAGAGGTACATGTAACAGGCAGGAACACACACGTAGCACGAGGGGTAGACGTACAATACCGGATGCTAGACATGGAAAAACACAGGGCTTAAGTACTTAGACTAGGTCATGGGGAGAACATGGGGAGAAAAACACAAGACATGGGAATACAGGACTGACACTCCCAAACTTTGTTAATAAAACATAATTTAAAATGCTATTTTAAAAAACTGTAGTGCACTTTAATTAAAACTGCAGTACACTTCTGTACACTAGAGTAAAACATGGATTATCACGTGATGACACAGACTATGTGCAAGCAGCCTGTCTTGTTGATGAAGGCTATTTACACTAACTCAGCGGACCATTGTCTGGTCTGGCCAGACAAAATTATAAAAGAAGCCCATTTATTAACAGTAGCAGTGGTGTGGAGAGTGAGAATAGTGAACATGAAATGATCCTTTGAGTTCAAATGTGTCTGACCAATCCCATTCTTCACCCTATTCCCATCTCATATCAGCTTGGAGAGGCATTTATTTTAAATAACAATGAAGAAAATATTTGAAAAGTGTAAATAAGTACCTAACATTTAATAGGCCTGTAATTGAAATTGGATGTGGTGCTCTCGTGTTGATCGGACAGGCTGGCACATCGACCCTGAAAATGGGACCCTGCTCAGAAACTCACCAAACTCCAAAGCATGCCTCAATATTAGCAGGTTCAGTATGATTAGGGTTATGGGTAAGTGATTCATCTCATGATTTCTGACCAGTATTTACAATGAAGGATCGTTTTAACATGTTTTTTTACTATAATTAATTACACTATTTGTAATGTTACTTTTCTACAGATCTCCTAAAAGCCACTGAAATGAAAAATTAAGGTGAAGCCACAGAGAGCATCTTCTATTCAAGACATCAAAGCATTTAGATGCAATTTCATAACCAGATGACAACAATGTCACAATGGCAGTAGCCTATTACTTTGAGAGTAACAAAGTTTTATAAACCAGTCAGTAATACACCTTAACATATCCCATATACAAACTTGGCATATATATTATGTATAAATTAATTCAACCATGTTCACTGAAAAATGTTTTTTAACTCAGTATTTTACAAGTTTCTAGGATATTCCTTATGTGTGTGCAGCGAAAGAAAGTAAGTCACACAGGTTTAGAACATTGAGTGTTTTGTAAGTGAATGCTTTAGTAAACTAAAAATAAAACAAAGTAAGTTACAACTAAAGAAAAACATCTGAATATACAGGCAGTCTGTATAGACTGCATGAGATCTCAGCCGCAGATACTACAGAGCATCTCTGAAGCATGCTTATGTTGTGTGGGTGATACCTACACAAGTGTAAGGGTAACGGAGTTATTTTGGTTATATTATTTTGACAAAAAAATCCCCCCTTTTTCCTATTAAATATAAATGTAATTTTGTTTCTTTAATATGACTGTATCTATTATTTTACTGTTACAAGTTAAAATGTATGATTTTCAAGATTTGTTCAAGGAAGTGCATTGTCACTTTAAGAGTATATACTTGCCCGCTCAGTTCACTTCCTTCTGAGCCGAGAGAAGTTTGTCTCGTGGTTCGTCGAGGCATTAAATGGTAATATTACTTACATTTGATGATATATTATGAATTGATGTTGTTCCTTGCTTTGTTAAACATACCTTGTATGTGGGATTATGAAATCATATTTGTGAATGATTGCAATTGTGACTGTTTGCGATTTTGAATGAGATTAGCATATATTAGCCTGCTATATTTACTCTCTGTTTGCCAACAGGTGTTTACTTAAATGAAGAGAGTCACAAAATTCATGTTTTCAACATATTTCCCCATTTATGCAGGCATGTTATAGTTTCGTGTGCAATCTTTGTGATTAATTTCATGTTATGGTTATCTGTTTTGTTTTATGGTAGTTTATGCTAAGCAGATTAACTCAATGTATTTTCCTTTGTGAAATTGCCCTCTCAGTTCACTTCCTTCTGAGCCGAAAGAAGTTTGTCTCGTGGTTCGTCGAGGCATTAAATGGTGTTTACTTAAATGAAGAGAGTCACAAAATTCATGTTTTCAACATATTTCCCCATTTATGCAGAAAATAAAGACAGTGCCAAGCAATGAGAGGTCTGAAGTTTCTTTATTGAGTGACATCAACACAACGCAGAGTGGATTCCCTTACCTGGGACCCGTTACATAAGGAAATTTAACTCATTTTATCTGTAATGAAATTAATTATTATTATTTAGCTCAGGTTTTGAGAGGAATCGAATCTGAAGATTCTAAGTCAACCTGATTAGAACTGATTTCAAATTTGATAGTTTACTGTCGGGTCTCGGGTCTGATCACCTGTTCCTTGCGGTCTCTGCATGTGGGTGTTGTGTGTTGTTGTGCGTGGCTTGTTTTGACAGCTCGCCACGTACGCATTTGTCAGCATGATTGTTTCCCCACCCTCCTTTGTTTCTCTGCTCGCCCCTTGTTTCACACCAGGTTCTTATTATCTCATTAGCTTCCCCTTATAGCTCCTCGTGTTTCTCTGTCTTTTGTCAGATCGTTGAGAGTTATTCCCTTGTTCTGACTGTCATTGTTGGTATCGCTCACCAGTCCAGTCCTGTCTTGTCTTGTTCAGGCTCCAGTGCTCGTAGATTCCAGTTTATTTTCCCGCAGCTCTCTGTACGTTAAGAACCCCGTGGGCTCCCTCCGGCATCCGCCTTCCCTGGGACTCTGCGGCCTCGTTGTTGGGCTGCTCAGCCTCTCGCTCGGATTAGCGAGCTGCCCCGCCGGCTTCGTCTCCACTGGTTCCAGTCACCGCCATCCACCCATCTGTGTGGTGGGAGATACCACGCTCACACGAACTGTCCGCAGAGGCGCTCATTGCCCGTGGTGATATATCTCTGTACAATAAAGCCTCTGTTGAACCCACACCTGAATCCAGCCTATTCCCTGACAGTTTACACTTTCTCAACTGTTTGTCCAGCGAGACGTTAATGTCCATGTATCTTAACAATTTGAATATTTGTATTTTCCCTGGCCATAGGTTAATACATGTTTTTGATAGGTTATAAGCTACAAGCTAGGTAACGTGATCTGGGCAGAGTTTTAACTTTAAAATTACACACAAGACACAAGACAATACTTCTTTATAAATGAAACAAGAATTTATTGGCTATTCTAGATTACATTAAACTAAGCTAAAACACACACACACACACATACAGTTCTGAGGAATGAGAGTTAACAGAGTTTGCATGAAGTTCCCAAAGTTCTAAAACTAATTTTCAACGAGTTCTTTAAATTCAACCTGAGAGAATCACAAAGCAGAGATTTGTCTTACGTTTACTACTTTAAGATCAATTCAGCACCGATTTCAGCAGATAGGAGACTTTGTTCGTTACTTGCATTTGTGATGAAAAGCTTCCTTGTTGGCTGCTTGAGAGAATCCCGGGCTTCGGATTGGTTGCTGAGATGATGTCTGGATGACGTCCTTTTGGGAGAGCCCTCGGTGGTGATTGGTTGGTGATCTGGCGTCTGGATGACGTAGTTTCTGGGAATGCCCTCCGGAGGTTGGTTGGTTTCCTGGCGACGCAGAGGTTTTGTCAGTTCTTCTGAGAGAGTTTAAGTTTGCAAGACTTTAGGCTTTTGAAGATCTCTGGCATTCACAAAGCTTCAACGGAGTGTTTGAGTTCTGGATGACCGATCGCTTGATGGTGCAGCTTGTGAGCGCAAGTTGGAGCGCGATTTACACAAAGGCGAAAGGGCGAAAGGCGATTTAATCCGTTTTACATTGGGTTTTTGATCCACTGCATAAGTCCGTCCCCCAGATCATTGTTCCAATCAGACATTACTTGCAAGGCTTAGCCATGCCCCGCTCCCTGATTAGGCATGGGTCACATGTTTCCTGTGGGGAGTATTTCTGCAAGTTCTTACAAACAATATTGGAGTGTTTGAGTTCTGGATGACCGATCGCTTGATGGTGCAGCTTGTGAGCGTAAGTTGGAGTGCGATTAACACAAAGGCCAAAAGGCCTCGGTTGGGAGAGCAAGAGGCGAAAGGTGATTGAATCCGTTTTGCATTGGGTTTTTGATCCGCTGCATAAGTCCGTCCCCCAGATCGTTGTTCCAATCAGACATTACTTGCAAGGCTTAGCCATGCCCCACACTGTTCTCTTGATCAGACATGGGTCACATGTTTCCCGTGGGGAGTATTTCTGCAAGTTTTAATAACTTCTTATAAACAATATTATCACCAGAAAATGATGTTGGATACCAATTTTTCATTCACGCCAATGTTCGGCAAATAAAGCAAGCTTTCATTCAAACTCAAATATCGGGTAGTTTGCATACACATTAATACTTTTATTTACTGAAAGGGGTTATAAAACATTGACTAAATGTCATAGGTTGCAATAATACATCAAACAGAAAGCATATTATTTGTGGATATAGTTGCCCTTTTATACTTAAATGATTGTCTTTTGAAATTGTCTGTTGTAAGTTTTATGCCCTTTGTCTGACCGAAGGAGAGAGAAAAAGGTGCGTCCCTTTTGGAATGCAGGGAGAAAAGAGGAGATGTCCTGAGGTCATGACGATGTCACGGGTGTAGATCTGCCATTCTTCTCGTTCGGACATGGAGCTATTAAATTTGTTGCTTTCTGTTTATCGGATTATCAATTTATGCATTAAACGGTCATGGGGTACGGGCGTGTCTGTCGCTGGAACATTTCCAGATACCATGTTCGTTGTTCTGTTGTTTATTAGATAGTTTATTTATGCTGAAGCCAGTCACGAGACAACACTGACGTTCTGTTGCTTAACTGAGTCCAGATGCAAAGGGTCAGTTATTGCTGTCTTAGTGCTTGCCGACCCAGGAGGTGGTTGTGTAAACTCTCTCCTTGTGTTTCTGGTAAAGATAAGCTGAGCGGGACAGGAACTTATTTGAGACAATTGGTGCCTGGGCTGACCATGGTTCAGTTTTACGACTCTCACGTGGATGATAGGAGACCTTAGTTTTTCCGGTGGAATGCAGAGATTCAATCGTTCATTTGTGTCTGTTCACAGAGGCCCTACACAAGAATAATGATGGCACTACATCAGCCTTACCTTTCAACTGAGTTGTATCGTCTGTGTGCTTGAGGCTTTAAACATCTCTGGGTAAAAACAATCAGCTGATCCTGAGCAAACATAAAAGACATCCATACAGATGTCGTGTTGTGCATACAAAAAATAACCACTTGGTAAAATGGCAGCATGTTTTGCAGCTTTTTAATGCACATGTTGCATCAGCTCACGGACAGCTCCAGTTTATGGTTGTGTGTGGGCTTCCATCTTTACTTTTGATGTTTAGCTCTTAATTGGGTATGCTGGAGCTGTATGATGCTTGTCTGAAAACCAAAACATGGGTGGCAAGTGCTTCCTGAGGGTTGCAGACAGCAGTATTATTGTAATCCTAACCATATATAAGTAATATTATATACTGTAAGTAGGAGTGTTATATGACTCTGTATCAGCATTACCTGCAGCCTTGCTGAAATGGAGCCATATCACAAGGCTAATTGTCAGGGATTCTGTACCATCACAATCACTGTCATCACCACAATCACCAGCCCAGACGTACACCAGATCCCAGTCACCTGATTACTGATCACCCGCACCTGCAGCCTGCAATCAGCACTCCTTCATAAGCACACTCCACTCAGACATTTACCGTCGGTCTACAGTTCACTTACCAGACTCTCTCAAGCTACTAACCTGTCTGTACGTACCCTCAGATGCTCCAGTGCTCTTCCGATCCTGTTCTCCTCAACTCCTGCATGAATCCCAATTACACTATCGCAGACTCAACACCAGTTACTTCAGATAAGAACCCAAAAACCATTCCACTTGTCAATACGCGCCTTTCAAGTCATTACTACCTGCAACTCGTCAATAAACTTACCTGTTATTGCACTAATCTCTTGTCTCCGGCCTGTGTTGTGACAGAAGACCTGACCTAGAACATTTACCTCTGTGGATCCCTGGCATCCAACACCCGCTGACATTCTGGAGGAACTAGTCAATACCCTACGGACTTCACTCACACCAGTCTCTGCACCGTCTGCTACCTCTGTAAGTCCCATGGCCTTTCCTGCCTCCTTCACGGGTGATGCAGCTGAGTGTGGTGGCTTCCTGCTACAAGTGGCTCTGTTCGTTGAGATGCAACTGCTGAAATTCCCCACCAAACGCTCCAAGGTAGCTTTTCTCATTTCCCTATTGACTGGCAGAGCTCTGCTGTGGGCTCTTGCTAATTGGAACGCCAATAGTACCATCAACTCGTATGATGCTTTCACTGTCCATTTTAAGGAGGTGTTTGATTCAGCTGCCGGAGCATTGTCGGTCTCAGACCAGCTGCTGTGGCTGCGACAGGGCGCCTCTACCACCAGTGACTACACCCTGCAAATTTGCACACTAGCAGCTACTAGCGGTTGGAATGAGGCGGACCTTCTCAGTACTTATCGCATCCACACAGCCGTGTCTATACTATTGGACTAGAAAGCTTTATGCAAAGAGCCACCCACATTTCTCAGCGCTTGTCAGCATGCCAATCCACCGAAGCTGCTCACCAGCCTGCATCACCCGCCGCAAGTTCTCCAGTACCAGAACCTATGCAATTGGACTCCACTCGTCTGACATGCATGGAACATACGCGCCGCATCGCGGCTGGGCTCTGTCTCTACTGTGCGGCAGTTGATCACTTCATCCGGGACTGTCCCGTCAGACCTCCACGCCCTGCGGTGAGTACCATTCAATTAGAGCCAGAAATGACCACGTTATCTCTCATACCAGTACAGCTATTCACCCCAGATCAGTCTCCGCCCTCATCGACTCTGGCAATTTTATTTCACAAGACCTCCTAAGCAGACTCCACCTGCCCCGTAAGCGCCATGCCCAGGAGCTCCGGGTCAAAACCATCCAGGGAAAGTCGCTGGGGCGTAGAAGAGTGAAATATAAAGCTCCCTCCTTGAAGTTACGCATTGGATGTTTGCACGAAGAGACAGTCATGTTTCTGGTACTGGAGGGACCCACCGTTGACATCATCCTGTGACGCCCCTGGCTCACCCTCCATTATCCAGATGTCAGATGGGAACCGTGTGAGATCACTCGCTGGAGCGAATTCTGCCAGCAGAATTGTCTCTCCAAGGTACCGAAGGACGTGGCGCTCTACCCCAATTTCAGCCCAAATTGCATCCACCCTCGTTGAGAGCCCTGAGACTGCTGAAGTGCTCACTATCTCATCTGACTATGAGGTGTTCCAGGATGTCTTCAGCAAGCAGGCAGCCACCTGTCTACCACCTCACAGGCCATGGGACTGTGCGATCGATCTGCTGCCTGGGGCCGAGATACCCAAGCGTAGAGTATACACTCTGTCCATCCTGGTGTGCAAGGCAATGGAGGATTACGTTCAGGAGGCACTTTGTCAAGGATTCATCCAACCCTCCACCTCACCGGCTGCCTCTAGCTTCTTCTACATGGGCAAAAAGGACGGGGGCTTGAGGCCTTGCATTGACTTTTGTGCTCTGAATTCCCAGACAGTGAAGCTCCCATATCCACTTCCCCTGGTCCCTGCCGCCCTGGAGGAACTCCATGGAGCTCACATTTTCTCCAAGTTGGACCTGCGGAGCGTGTATAACCTTGTTCGCATTCAAGAGAGCGGCGAGTGGAAGACGGCATTCATCAGACCATTATGAATACAAGGTGATGCAGTATGGCCTGTCCAACTCACCGTCGATATTCCAGGGCTTCATGAACGAGGTGTTCCGGGAGTTCCTCCATCGCTTTGTTATAGTGTACATTGACGACATCCTCATCTACTCCCGGAACCTGGCTGAACATCGCCACCACGTTAAGCAGGTCCTTCAATGGCTCCGACAACATTACCTCTACCTAAAGCTGGAGAAATATGCCTTAAAGGCCATACGGGAATGGCCCATCCCTCAGACGGTCAAAGACCTGAAACGATTCCTGGGATTTGCCAACTTCTACTGTCACTTCATTAAGAACTATAGTATGCTCACTGCCCCACTCACATCTCTCCTATGAGGAAAGCCCAAGTCCCTGTACTGGACCTCCTGTGCCCACAAAGCTTTTGAGAAGCTCAAGGAAGAGTTCAGCACGGCCCCCATCCTGCACTTGCCCATCCCTTGGAATTGACTTTGTGACGGATCTCCCCAACTCTGACAGCAACACCTGTGTCTTGGTAGCAGTAGATCGCTTCTCAAAGGCGTGCAAGTTCATTCCCCTCAAGGGACTCCCCACAGCCTTAGAAACAGCGGAATGCCTGTTTAACCATGTATTCAGGAACTATTGTCTTCCGGAGGAGATTGTCTCAGACCGGGGCCCCCAATTTATCTCCCACGTGTGGAAGGCATTCTTCCGGCTTATGGGAGTCGCGGTGAGCTTGTCCTCCAGCTACCATCCTCAGACTAATGGCCAGACTGAGCGTAAGATCCAGGAGTTCGGACGTTACCTCAGGTCATACTGCCATGACGACCAGCACAGCTGGAGCCACTTCCTCCCTTGGGCCGAGTATACCCAGAACTCCCTTCACCAAGACACCACCGGGCTGACCCCTTTCCAATGCGTACTCCGTTTCCAACCTCCACTCTTTCCCTGGACGGGAGAGCCCTTGGAGGTTCCAGCTGTGGACTACTGGTTCCAAGCGAGAGAGTGTGGGACTCTGCTCACATCCACCTCCAGCGCGCTGTGCGGAGGCACAAGACCTTCGCAGATGCCCTTCGCTCCAACACCCCCACTAATTCCCGCTATATTGGTCCATTCCCCATACAGAGGCAGATCAATGAAGTCACCTACCTGCTACAGCTTCCGCCCAGGTACCGCATTCACCCTACCTTCCAAGTTTCCCTCCTTTTAACCATTCTCTCCATCTGCACCAGGACCCCCCGAGCCGGAAGCACCTCCTCCAGAAATCCTGGATCAGTCGTCCATCTACCAGGTTCAGATCATTCTGCTACTAACCTGTCTGTACTTACGCTCAGATGCTCCAGTGCTCTTCCAATCCTGTTCTGCTCGACTCCTGCATGAATCCCGATTACCCTATCGCAGACTCAACACCAGTTACTTCACATAAGAACCATTCCACGTGTCAATACTCCCCTTTCAAGTCATTACTACCTGCAACTCATCCAATAAACTTACCTGTTATTGCACTAATCCCTTGTCTCCGGCCTGTGTTGTGACACTAGGAGTGTGATTGCGTTGATACAACAAGTGTAAATAAATGAGAAACAACCATGGAGTGTCTTAAAAACACATTTTGTATGCAGAACTACTTCCTGCCACCACGAATTCAAATCTCAGTTTGACAGCTGAGCTCAAGCCTCCCTTATTAATTTGAAAACTACACTTTAGAACTAGTAACGGATGACTATTGAGTTGCTTCATTAAACGCTTGTTGTATTAAAAGCTCCCTGTATTATGAGAGCGAGATGGACTGAGCGAGTGTGATTACCTGCATCTGATACAGCATTCATTCGTCAGCTCAATCTCATATTCACAATAAAACAAAGTTGTATATTTGACATACTATCCTTTCATCTGTTAAGGGGATTTCCGATGATAACACTGATCGGTGCATCTGTTAGCTGCGTCTTACAAGGGTTGCATCTGAAACTGCATTCTTCCCTGCTATATAGTAGGTGAAAAACAGTATGCGACAAAGTATGTCCGAATTCACAGTGCTTATGAAAGGGCAAAAAAAAAAGTACATGGATGACCTACTACTTCCGGTGTGATTCTGATGTGTGCATACAAAGAACTTATATTGACTTAAAAGCATCAGAGTTTTGCCTCTTGGCTTCTATACTCTTTGATACGATGGACACTTTACTATCCCATGAAGCCACGGGAGGGGATTTATGAATGAATCAGAATCAGAATCAGAATGAGTTTTTATTGCCAGGTATGTTTACACATACGAGGAATTTGTTTTCATGACAGAAGCTTGATGCGATGCAACTGACGATGGTAGGTCACGTGACATTGGCAAAATGGTGAATGCAGTACGTCCAGATTACATTTATACTATGCACGTTCATACTATATAGATGTTAATAATGAGAATTGGACCTTGAAAAGAAGTGTTACCGAAAATGCTTCATGTATTATTTGGTTGTGGTCAATGACTGCGTGTTTGATAAAAATCTGTTATTCTGGTGCACATCCATCTGGTGCTTAGTATAACCAAATTGACCAAAGCCAACATGGACAGGTTGTGGGGCAATGCCGTCATCCTCAAAAACCATCAACACATTTACTTTTGTATAATTTCAGTGCTGTGTCGGTTTGGCAACTAAATCAGAATGGAATCCAACTAGAATCCTACAGCAAACACAGCCGAGAATCACTGTTGTGCTGAAGGCTATTGGTAAAATATATGCCTATCATAAAGCATAAAGCAATTGTATTTTTCTCGTGCTTTGTCATGTAATAAATAAATGAACAATAATAACAATAGAAATTGTTTAGTATTCTGACAGGAACAGCAGACACTGAGCTTGTTCAGCTTGATATGCCATGCAGATTCTAAATTAATGTTCTGTTTTTCTCCAGTCTCTCTGATCCTTTCCATCATTTTATTTGATGTGATCCTATGACAACATCTAATTTTACATTTGTATTGCATTTAACAAGCTACTAGATGTTGACGGTGCTGTAGTTAGAACTGAATGTACTATCACTGCTCTTTTCTTCTTATTTCTAACTGGTTCCTTTCCGTGGCTGGCTTCCAAGATTAATGTATGTGCTTACAGTGCTGGTACTATAATCAGAAAAATGTGATCCCTTCATTCATTACTGATGAACAACAAATCAAGCCATAAAAAATAAGGCCTGTACATTTAAAACTGTTTTAAATGCATTGTATTGCCAGTTGTTCACAGGTCTTTATTCTTACTGTACACCATCACGTTAACCGGAGTGACCTTCAACAATTCAAAAATGTGCTTGATGACACAGTATAGGCACTTAATAAATTGATGCATGAATTATTAAAGACTCTATGAGATCAAAACTGAACTTAGGTGCCCATATGCGTCATCTCTACACTACTATTCAAAAGTTTCAGTAAGATTTTTTAAAGACGTCTCTTATGCTCATAAGTCTGATTTCATTTGAAAAACAGTAATTAAAAAAGGTATTATTATCATCATCTTTCCTATGTGAATATCTGTTAAACTGTAATTTATTGCTGTGATCAAAGCTGTATTTTCAGCATCATTACTCCAGTCTTCAGTGTCACATGATCCTTCAGAAATCATTCTAAGATGCTGATTTGCTGCTCGAGAAACATTTCTGATTATTATCAATGTTGAAAACAGTTGTGCTGCTGCAAATGTTATATGTTATTTTTTCAGTATTCTTTGAAGAATAGAAAGTTCAAAATACAGCATTTCTTTGATCAATTATTTTGCATTTATTCAGCATTTATTTTGATAAATTTAATGTGTCTTTGCTGATTATAAATATACATTTCTAAAATGTGTAAAAATAAGTTTTTTTTAAGCAGATGATTTAAAATCTACAATCTTTTCAAAGATGGACCACAGACAATGAAAGAGAAAGAGCTACACTGTCCACTGCAACTGAACAAATGTACAGTATATTAATATTTCAGAAGTACTTGGTGCATTGTCCCTCGTGTTGAATTTATGTTTTCATACAGGTACATAAAAAATGTAATTCCATGAATAGCCCAGAACTATAGCCCAGAACTAAGTGAGACACGCATCTGAATGTCCAGTATAAACCACAGTTTAAACCCAGACCTTATAATCTCTAATTTATCAAAAGTTGATCAGCATTGTTTGCTCAATATATTCTAAATCTGTAAACTACATTATATACACAGCACCTTTTGAGAAAAATCTAGATTTACTGCACTGCACCATTCATAACACAGATATCAAAACTAAGTCTTTCTTTCTTTCTTTCTTTTTCTTTCTTTCTTTCTTTCTTTGGACATTTACTGCCCTCTTGTGTCGTAAACATGTATCTGCATGAACACCTACTGTACACATAGGTATGTAGTAAAAAAAATTTCATCTTCTTATTATTATAACATTATTTATTTTGCTCCATAAATGCAACCACTTCATTGCATGTATATTATTGCTACTTTTTGCGTGCATATTATTGCTACTATTCAGCTTGAAACAGCAGTAAATATCACATACAAAAACTACCAAAACACTTCACAGAATGAAGTGACACTTTCTACTGTTAGAATTCACTGCAGTTAATGTTACATGGACCATATTTACATTACAGTGCAAGGTTCCTATTCCTCATTTGTCCACTTCTGTATAGATGCAGTGAAGCTGAAAAACTAACACCTGTGTAAGTGTTCAGCTACATCTAATTGTTCTGAAATTATTTCATATTTTAGAATTATTTCAGTATGCTATTACTGTGGAAGCATAGCAAATCACTGTCTTACTCAGTTTTGATTTATGTTAGGTTTTAATCTCAAGTTTAAGTGTTTTGAATAGAGAAAATGTGCAAATTTGCCTGTAGGTACAGAGAGTTTTGGTGATGTTTGTGGCCGAGTGAAAAATGAATTTATGTAATGTGAAAGATGTAATGACTGAATGCATTTTGTACCAAAGCAATGATAAATGATAGATGCTGTTATGCTCACTCTGTGAAGAGTTTTGAAAAAATGACCCAAGTATTGAAAAATTGGTCCTAGCGGGGGAAAAAAAAAAAACTTAAGCTGTATAGCCGTACGCAATGTATTATACTGTAATCAGTTTTATGAAAAAAAAGTTTTCAAAATATATTAATCAAATGTGAATAGCATATACTGTACATACGGTGGGGCTCCTGTGAAGGTGTCATAACATGTTTCTACACAAGTTTGCTGTTACCTCAGAAAACGTCTCAGGTTACTTATGTAACCATGGTTCCCTGAGTAGGGAATGAGACACTACGTCCTCTAGGGGTCGCTATGGGGAATGCCTCGTCATGACCCGTGTCTGAAGCATACATTGAAAAAACACCAACTCGTTGGCCGGCGACAGCCATGATGTCACTACCGGTGCAACTATAGTATAAATATAGGGAGCTACACATCATTCACTTCTTCGCCTGAAGCTTGCATCCGCTGCATGGCAAGAAACCTAGAGGACGCAGTGTCTCGTTCCCTACTCAGGGAACCATGGTTACATAAGTAACCTGAGACGTTCCCTTTCATGGGAACTTCGAACTGCGTCCTCTAGGGGTCACTATGGGGAACGGTATACCCACGCCACCATGCTGAGGGGAGTG
>NW_015505815.1:71800-85602 GCF_001515645.1 Sinocyclocheilus grahami
TGACCCGTGTCTGAAGCATACATTGAAAAAACACCAACTCGTTGGCCGGCGACAGCCATGATGTCACTACCGGTGCAACTATAGTATAAATATAGGGAGCTACACATCATTCACTTCTTCGCCTGAAGCTTGCATCCGCTGCATGGCAAGAAACCTAGAGGACGCAGTGTCTCGTTCCCTACTCAGGGAACCATGGTTACATAAGTAACCTGAGACGTTCCCTTTCATGGGAACTTCGAACTGCGTCCTCTAGGGGTCACTATGGGGAACGGTATACCCACGCCACCATGCTGAGGGGAGTGCAAGCCAACATACTAGTCTTGGCCTGTCACACAGGGGCTACCGCACGTTTCTCTTTGTATATGCTGAAGGAACAGTCTCAACAGACCCTTAGTAGCAACACCCTGATAAGTAGGTATCCACAGGATACATAGGAGGAGTGGTGCCCAAGGCGGAACCGGGGTTTTAAACCACTCAAAAAGAGCACGAAGTCTTTGCGCGTAGCTCTTACCATACAGGATTTTAGAAAAGTGGGCAAAGCATAACGTGCACGGCTGCCCCTCTTTCCTCGAAAAGAGAGACAAACAAGTGCACGCCGATTGCCCCCTCGGAGACATCGCGTGCGTGCTCTTTGCCCAAACAAAACAATGCATAGATCGTGTGTGTCATCAGATGTTAAACAACGTCAACATGGATGCACACATCCTTAAATGCTTTGCAAGTGCTCGCCATAATGAGATAAATAGAGATCGCTCTTACCACAGAAATGCACGCTTCAAACAAAACAGTCAATGAAGACGAAGAAGAGAATGATGTGTAGCTCCCGGCGTCTATTTATACTATAGTCGCACTGGTAGTGACGTCATGGCTGTCGCCGGCCAACGAGTTGGTGTTTTTACAATGTATGCTTCAGACACGGGTCACGACGAGGCATTCCCCATAGCGACCCCTAGAGGACGCAGTTCGAAGTTCCCATGAAAGGGAACTGCTGAAAACTGTTAGCGCTCACACTTGACCTTTAAGTTGAGTAGCAGCACTCAGTATCCTGTGAGTGAAGGGTGTTAAAGCAGGTGTAAGTGTGACGGAGTTAGTCATGTCTGAATAAACTCATCCCTCAGTTAAACTCAAATCATATTTACAGTATCAAACTTACTTACAATGAAAGTCTTTTTTCTGGTTACCTAGTTTACACACGTTAGGTGGTCATGACATTTTGAGTTCGAGTCTCATATTAAACATGCATTTAGTAGTTTGGTGCTTTAAAATGTTGAAATGCTGTTACTTAATGTCAACACTCGGCTGCCGCCTCTGTTGATACGCTAGTAGCCTAGTGTTGTTTGGTGACGTGAAAAAGCAAAGGCTGGTGTTGAAATGAAGCCTCTGAAGCTCTGCTTTCTCAGATAGTATCAAGAAAACAGCAAACCATACACAAAAATCATTCAAAAGTACAAAAAATCAGCAGAAACTACACGAAGAAAAAACCTCTCTATTGATAGATAAACCAAGCTTTCCAGGTACACTACACTCCTCACAATTCAACCAACCAGACTGTATACCTTTAACATATAGATAACCCACTTGAAAGTTTTATTTAATTTTTATTGTATTTTGTAATATATGTGTGTAATATAGATACAGTATATATATTAACAATTTAATTTTACTGATAGATGGTTACTGAAAGCTGTGAGTATATATGTGACGCTGGAGCACGAAACCAGTCTTAAGTCTCTGGGGTATATTTGTAGCAATAGCCAATAATACATTGTATGGGTCAAAATTATCGATGTTTCTTTTATGCCAAAAATCATTAGGATATTAAGTAAAGATCATGTTCCATGATGATATTTAGTAAATTTCCTACCGTAAATGTATTAAAACTAAATTTTTGATTAGTAATATGCATGGCTAAGAACTTCATTTGGACAACTTTAAAGATGATTTTCTCAATATTTAGATTTTTTTGCACCCTCAGATTCCAGATTTTCAAATAGTTGTATCTCGGCCAAATATTGTCCTACCTTGACAAATGTACACTTATGACAGGTTTTGTGGTCCAGGGTCACATATGGTTGTAAGTTTGTATATCAGAATAGTGAGCAGAGTAGAGCTGTGATATTTTGAGACGGTTACACCACCTCACCACTCAGACTGTAACATCTCTATATCTAGACTGACTCAAGAAGAGAAACAGGAAGTTGAAATGAAAACAGGAAAATGCTGGACAGCTCTGGACGGGCAGATCAATGCCATTCACATCAGTTTCTGGTGAAACAATTTGCCCACATCCTGTCTCTAACTTAGTGTGAGGTTTTTGTTTCGTTTTTTTTTAGTTGAGAAACTGTCACGTGATTGTTAGAAAGCCTCTTGTTTTGTGCAAATGTGGAAGGTGAAGAAACAACAAAATGGAATTTTTATTTTTAGAAAATACCGAAGAGGAGATTTAGGTTATTTGGTGGGCAGACACAACTTTAGACAGATCCTCACCCTTAACTCTGCATGTCTATAACAAGTGCGTTTGCTGTTCTCCAGACCACCGTATGGATCTAATTCAGTTATTTCCCCGTCTTTGCGACGCTCTGTATTGCTTTGATCCAGTCATTGCGCTCGTCTGCTGTAGCTGCCTGCAGGTAGTAGTGTATCTCATCTGACGTGATGATCTCAAAGAGATTCCCATCCACCTCCTGTCTCTTGGCTGCAGGAGAAACATTTCAATGAAATCAATAAATTCTACATTGTATAAATGCTTAACAATTTAAATATCATTATTATTGTTAGGGGTCAAGCACTAAAGGTGCCAACTTTTAGGTCTCTGAACCACCAGTTCAAAAATGCACTTTTCTTTTTGTTATAACTTCTCAACACTTTGTCCTAAAAACAAAATTCTTAGTTGATCTGATTACACTTCTCGTGCATTTAGACCGCAGGCATTACAGTAGTCACCATTTTGAAACGTAAAATGTGTTTAGCTGTATTATTTAGATGGACCGGTCGTCATACCATCAGGCACGTATTCCACCGCCGTCACAACTGAGCCACGCAGATGAATGGAGCCGAGAGGATCGTCCTCACCCTTACAGAGACACACAGATGATGCAAAACTGTCTTAATATTACATGAAAAACAAACAAATCTTCAGAGATGCCAGGGACTTACTTTGGTGGGATCATAGTAGTGGATATAAGCAGGATCATCTCTGAGGATAAACTTTCGGACTTTCCAATTCTTTCGCCGGTGACCCTGTGTAGGAAAAAGAAATGTCTGAGAACATCTAATATCTTATATGCTTATAAATATTTCTATTTCACAAGAAGAAAATAATTCAGGAGCATTAAATCCAATGCCTGTTAAATCAGACAAATTTCTTTTTTCATTTTGGGTTGAAACATGTGCTTAGCATCACAGGTTTTGCGAGACTCACTCGTCTAATCACACATTCAACCAGCATTGCAAGAAGATTGGCGTTCCTTCATCATGTGTCTGTTCAGTGCTCACCTGCTTCAGCAAACAGCCCTGTTTGACTATGGCCCCTCTGAACTCCTCCTTCATGATCACGTCCTCATCACTGGAGTAGCCCTCACAAAAGAAACCACTATCCGCCTGCACATCAATACACATGCTCAACAACAGCTCTTGCCATTCGTTCGTGCATGTCCTATACATGATGTGCAATGTCACCTACAATGGAAAATGTAGTATAGCTCTATTCCAAATCCAAATGCATTTCATAGCATGCTTTACTTAGGCTCTTCTGAGAAGAGCACGGGAGACTTCACTCAATTTATTTCAGTTTCACTTTAGCACATTGCTAAGAAAAAACAAATTTGTTTGAAATAATGATTATCTAGCGTAGCGTTAGTTCTGGCAGGTCACATTAGTCAAGCTCGCACCAGCTGACTCTCAGCTGATCCCCATCAACCTATGGGAATACGACACCTATCTAAGCATTCATATATAAGGTCCATCAGTATTATCAGCAGTTTTCGCATTGCTCAATAGCTAATTACCCTCCTCCATCCCCAGCTCCTCCTCTGTCAGTCAGGATTCAGCCTTCTGATTCTCCTTTGAATCAGACTAATTCATAACATTATTGAACTTTAACAATATCTGCAATACATTTATGTTGGTTCTGTTCTGTTTACCCTGGGTGGGGGGGGGTTATCACTGCTCTCCCTGCTCTCATCCATGCTAGGCCCAGAACAGAACCATACCGCCAATCCAAACTGTATGCTAATTGTCAATCATCTTTGACGATAGTGGTCCTGACAGAAATATATTTATAATATACTTTACGCTGATATTTAAGTTTATATTTCTTTTCTGCAAAGAAACAGGCATTCGTGTCACAGGAGTGCAATGATGTCTTAAAATACTGCCTATGTAGGCAGCTCACTATGTATCATATCATGATGATGCAACATTTTTCAATAATAATCAAGCTTGTTATATAATTGATGAATTGAGACAATTGAGTTGAATAGTGACACAATTGTCTTTGTAGAGTTGCTTTGCAGTCTGCATTATTGACTCTGTTATTTTCCTGTTTATCACTGTGAAGCTGCTTTGTATTGTATACAGCGTTGTAGAAATAAAGGTGAGTTGACTTTTGGAATAGAGCCAATAATTAACTGTGCCTTGCATGATCTGTTAACTCACAAAGTAATAAAGAGCCTCGGTTTGGTCCAGGAAAACACATTCCGCTCCTTTCTCTGCGCCGTCTTTGGACACGTCTCCGGCGGGCAGCAGGAATCCCTCGTTCAGCAGTCCGGTGGCCAGCATCAGTCCCTCGGGTCTGTTTCTGGCCTTCCCCTCAGAAATCAGCCAGTCGATCACTGTGTTTCCTACCAGCGGATCCACCAGAAGACATTTACAGGTCGACAAAACTCACAGAGAGAGAGATTAAAGCGATTAAATAGAGATGTTCCTCTAGGGAAAACACCTCGGTGCTGGGTCACGGCAGTTCTTCTCATTTATAGTAATAGTAGTAAGACAGGTTTGGTCTAGTTCTTCATTTTACTACTGGAGCTGAAATGTGACCTTGGACCACAAAAGCAGTCTTAAGTCGCTGGGGTATATTTGTAGCAATAGCCAACAATACACTGTATGGGTCAAAATTATCAATTTTTCTTTTATGCCAAAAATCATTAGGATATTAAGTAAATATCATGTTCCATGAAGATATTTTGTAAATGTCCTACTGTAAATATATCAAAACTTAATTTTTGATTAGTAATATGCATTGCTAAGAACTTCATTTGAACAACTTTAAAGACGATTTTCTCGATATTTAGATTTTTTTGCACCCTCAGATTCCAGATTTTCAAATAGTTGTATCTCAGCCAAATATTGTCCGATCCTAACAAACCATACATCAATGGAAAGCTCATTTATTCAGCTTTCAGATGACGTATTTCGAGAAATTGACTCTTATGACTGGTTTTATTGTGGTCCTGGGTCACAAATGAATATCTTACCCATGAAACAGTGATTGAACAGCCTTTTATCCTTCTCTACCTTCAGCTCTTTAACTCCATTGTCTTGATCTTTCATTAAAACATACAGTTCACTGCAGACAGACAAAACAAAGGCAATGTTTTGACACGTTTATAATTCACAGCAGGGTCTTTAAAACTGTATTTATCATCTGTTTCTAGCAGAATGCAGCCTCTCTCTTATTCAGTAATTGAAAACAAAGTTTTATTACTGAAATCACAGTGTAATACCTCAGGTTAACATTTTCCGGTAACCGAATGGATCGGCGTGTTGACTTCCTGGCAAACTTCTTGCCTCCCTGTAAACAAGTGATGGCTCTCTTGAAATCTTTAACCCAAAGCTCCCTCTCCTCAAGGTGGGTCGCTTGGAAGAAATGGTCCTGGTTCTTAGCTGTACTGATCTTGAACACTAGCTGTTAAAAAAAAGCATATGAAAGATATTCATGAAAAACTCTAGATACGTCAGCAGTATATTGGTATTAAAGATGCGTGATTCCTTCACCGTTCTTTTAGTGAAGTCCTGGCACGGGCTGGTCAGAGTCGCACCCTTCAGAGGGATCATTCCCTTCGGACTGTTGTCTGTCTTCTTCTTGTAAAACTCAATGGCATCATCTGCTAACACCACCCACACCACCTTCCATGAGTTGAGCACAGTCCCCTGCAAAACAAGAACGGTTCAGTGCTGTAGCTTCCTAAAATGGCCAACACAAATACTGAATACAAATGCAGTAGTAGTGTTGAGCTGCAAAACAAATCCACAGCTAAAGGAAACATATTGCTTGATATGAAGGATTACATCAACCCTGCTTGAATTTCAGTACGCGAAAGAATTTCAGTGAAGTGGAAATATTCAATTTAGGCCATTTTCACTTCTGTATTTTAGCTCACACACACAGCTGTGGGTTGAATTGGCCTATATTTTCAGATGCGCAAATCATTTCTGTTTGATTCTCAAAGACAAGAGTATTATGAAATGCTATTCCAAAACTATTTTTAGGGGTTCAATCCAAAATGTGTGGACAAAATGAAATGTATTAAGAGCCCGGTCTCATGAACATGCGTATAAATAGTACGCCAAATTAAAATGAAAACTTGTGATATTGATACACAAAAATGGACTTTGGCGTGCATATGATACGCATGTGTTTGGCGTGCATATAATACAGTTTTCGCGTGCATATGATACGAAATGTGTTGGCGTACATATGATACGCAGTTTTCGCGTACATATGATACGTATCTACCCCACAACCCTAAACCTACCCATCGCGTAGCATATACACACCAAAGTCCAGTTTTGCATATCAATACCACGAGTTTTCATTTTTATTTGGCATACTACGAAAACTTGTGATATTGATACACAAAAATGGACTTTGGCATGCATATGATACGCATGTGTTTGGCGTGCATATAATACAGTTTTCGCGTGCATATGATACGAAATGTGTTGGCGTACATATGATACGCAGTTTTCGCGTACATATGATACGTATCTACCCCACAACCCTAAACCTACCCATCGCGTAGCATATACACACCAAAGTCCAGTTTTGCATATCAATACCACGAGTTTTCATTTTTATTTGGCATACTATTTATACGCACTTTCATGAGATCGGGTTGGTTTTAAACATGCTGCAATGACTGTCTTTTTGGAAAAGAAGGAGGATGTTTCCATTTCTATTCCCGAAATAGAACAACTTCATGGAAAAACATGACAAAACATCAGCACATGACATCAGTACTGTCATACACAGTATTGTCATGGTGCATGTTCAAAAACCAAGATTGTACAGCCTGCCTTGTTACTTTTATGCTCATATAGCCTCAATTGTTCAGTGCCAGCACTGCAAAATATCACAAAGATCTTAATTAAATTAAATTCTCAACTAGCCAAATGCTGTTTTGGGTAAATCTGAAGTCTCAGTTGCAAAACAAAATCTTTAATTTTGTCTATGTAGATTCACGACTTTCTAAAACACCCAGGTTATAAAATGTTCAGTTTTGAACTGAAGATGGTGTTTGGATGAACACCGAAACATCTTGTCGTTTCTTTTCATGTAGTCCAGTGATTTTAAATAAAGAGTTTGTTTGGAATATCTTTAATTTTACTTGGCAGTAAAATTTCCTTTTAAGGTCACCAGTGATATTGACACTGACACATTTTACAGAAAACTTAATGCTCCATAACCCTGACGCACATCATAGAAAAGCCACAGAATCACAGATAAATGGAAGATAGCACCCCAGTCTTACCTTCTTCACTAGGTATCCTTCTCTGATTGTTGTTGGTTCCATTGCTATGAAGTAAAACAGTGAGTCTCAGTCTACAGGGAGTGGTGAATGTAAGACCCATGCAGTTCAGCCAAATTCGTGTCTGACGTGTAACCTCAGTTGACAGTTATAGACACATTTTGATGAAAGGGAAGTTGCACACTCCCTGACAGGCAACTTCATGGTCAGCTAGTTTCCTCTGTGTTTTCAACCCACACACAAACGAGTCAGAGGGCAAACAATACGCTTGTGTTTAGAGATAACGAACCCATGGGCACCCATGATTATTTTATGCTTGTCAATGAAAGACAAATGACAAAGACAAAAAAAAAAAATCCATTCTGGTCTTAATTTGAAAGTGAAAATGTATATTATCATTGTATTTATTTGCTAGAACAGACATTTTCTTTTGCCTTTCCTTTCTAACAACCTCTATTTAACATCTGCAAAGAACCGTATTGTCTTAATAACGAGGCCCTTTACTGAACCTATTATTTTGAAGCCTGCACTTGTGGGAATAATACTTCAACAAACTAATCACATTAGAAAAACAAAACTCTCACAGGAAGTTGAATGAAGATAGTTGAAGCTGTGTTTCAGAAGAGTAGTGCATTGAATGTTTGCGGTCACTGACCCGGCCTAGGATGTGTTTGAAGTTTATCAGCAATAAAAAAGTAATGTTGTAACACCCATTTGAGAATTTAACACATTATCCAGTTGTTTACTGGATTATTTAATTATATGTATTTTTTTAAATCAACCAAATGAAAGGTGTTTTTCACACGTGGTTTTGAAAGGAAGTGAGAGAGTTGTACCTCGGTACATGAGATAATACACTTTTATCATCTATATATTACCTCATCTTCAGATGCTGCTGAAAGTGGAAGCTAACCCAAATATTACAGACAAAATAGTCAAACTGAAGACGAACACAAAAAGTACTGAGGTGGAACTGTTATGACACAGTGATATATCAGATGGTGGTTATACCACTGTACTTGGTATTATGATACTAATATGCATTGTATTGTGATAAATGATTACCAAATCAAATACAGTGGTGTTTACATAGTAATGGTGTGATTTGTATTTTGATACCATGGTTTTGATTCTTGTTCATTTAAGTCTACCATGTCGTTTACACCATGCTGAAAAAATTAAATAAAAATAGAAACATCACAGAATTTGTAATGGTTTTACTGGTTATAATGGGAGTTGTATTGGTTTTAATGGACACTGTTCCCTGTGGGTCTCTACTTGGGCCCGTTTCAATAAGGAGGTTCAACCAACTCTGAGTTGACTTACCCTGAGATGGGAAACTCTGAGTTTTCGGGTTCAGAACAGGGTGTATTCCAGAAAGGAGGTTCAACAAACTCTGAGTTAAAAATTGAACTCTGAGTTGACTTACCCTGAGATGGGAAACTCTGAGTTTTCGGGTTCAGAACAGGGTGTATTCCAGAAAGGAGGTTCAACAAACTCTGAGTTAAAACTTGAAATCTGAGTTGACTTACCCTGAGATGGGAAACTCTGAGTTTCGGGTTCAGAACAGCTGAATTGAGTTAGTTCAATTGACTCTGAGTAGGTTGACTCCGAGTTTAGGAATCAATAATCCTCGAGGAAGTGGGAAGAAGCAGCAGCGAAATGTAGCTAAATTACTGACCTGTTCAGGGCTTCAAGCGCAGGTCAGTTTCATCTGTAAATAGGCTACTGTATTTTTGTCTTTGTTAATTTAGTTAAGTATTAAACTGCTAGCAAATATTAGCATCCCATTATTATCCACAGTCAGAATACTCTATGTTAAAGGACATCATTATTATCTATTGTAATGTTGCATTAATAAATTTAGCAGCTAGATGTTCACATCGATTTATAGTAAAGGAGGGAGCTAGAGCAGATAACACCACAAAAAATATGAGTATTGCTGTTCAGTATTATTTTCCTATAAACATATTGTACTGATTTTGACATTTAGGCACTTTAGAACATTTTTAAATATTTCTATGAAATATAGGTTTGTTAATTTCGGGTATTAAAAAGATTTTTAAGATAAATAACAATAATAACACATTGTCCTAATGTAATCCATTGAATTTAACTAAAATTTAGATTGTGTGCAAACAAATTGTAATGAGGTGGCTGTTTTGCAACGAGGTGTAAACTGTTCTGTTCATAACAGTAGACCTGCTGGTAAAGAAGTGACAGGTACAAGAAAAATAGCCACACAAAAAAAAATTTACACACATAAACAGAAGGGAGAAAACGCGATATCAAAGAAAACAAAGAAACGGGAAAGGGAAGTGAAAGTTCTGTTCAAGAGAGAACCTTTAATTATTTTGCATGGCCTGAGCCTTAGGATTTAGACATTTTTATGTGATGGCTATACAAATAATAGGGTTGTCTCTGTGGTTTCAAAGTTAGTTGTGGGTGTATGATGAGTGTGAGATTTCCCGGCCTGAAGTGGTGTCCCAGTCCGGCCCTGTATGTATGTATATACAGGTGCATCTCAATAAATTAGAATGTCATGGAAAAGTTCATTTATTTCAGTAATTCAACTCAAATTGTGAAACTCGTGTATTAAATAAATTCAACGCACACAGACTGAAGTAGTTTAAGTCTTTGGTTCTTTTAATTGTGATGATTTTGGCTCACATTTTTAAAAAACCCACCAATTCACTATCTCAACAAATGAAATCAGCATCTCCATAAAGCTTGTCAGCAGAAGGAAGCATGAAGTGCTCTAAAATGTCCTGGTAGATGGCTACGTTGACTGTGGACTTCAGAAAACACAGCGGACCAACACCAGCAGATGACATGGCAGCCCAAATCATCACTGACTGTGGAAACTTCACACTGGACTTCAAGCAAAATGGTTTCTGTGGCTCTCCACTCTTCCTCCAGACTCTGGGACCTTGATTTCCAAATGAAATGCAAAATTTACTTTCATCTGAAAAGAGGACTTTGGTCCACTGTGTTTTTTGAAGTCCACAGTCAACGCAGCCATCTACCAGGAAATTTTAGAGCACTTCATGCTTCCTTCTGCTGACAAGCTTTATGGAGATGCTGATTTCATTTTCCAGCAGGACTTGGCACCTGCCCACACTGCCAAAAGCACCAAAAGCTGGTTCAATGACCATGGTGTTGGTGTGCTTGACTGGCCTGCAAACTCGCCTGACCAGAACCCCACAGAGAATCTATGTGGTATTGTCAAGAGGACGAAGAGAGACACCAGACCCAACAATGCAGATGACCTGAACGCCACTATCAAAGCAACCTGGGCTTCCATTACACCTGAGCAGTGCCACAGGCTGATTGTCTCCGTGCCACGCCGCACTGATGCAGTAATTCATGCAAAAGGAGGCCCAACCAAGTATTGAGTACATGTACAGTAAATGAACATACTTTCCAGAAGGCCAACAATTCACTATGTTGTTGTCTCCGCGTACTGGAAGCTTATGACACTATAAGAAATTCCTTGTATGTGCAAACATACTTTATATATATATAAATTCAGCAGGGCAGTAAGCTATATGGTACTTAAAGGTAGTTAAAAATATATTGTATTTGATGCATGGAACATGCTCAATAACCAAAATATAGCCTAGCATAATATTTTGGTGCCTATTGTTCAGTGGCAACACTGCAAAGACTTACTGGTCACACTTGATATCCTTGAGCAACAGAAGCCTGCTGTACTGTAAGTCACTTATTTTGGCATAAGCATGATCAAGCCAAACACACAAATGCTGTATCGGGTTAATCTGAAGTGGGCTCCACCGCATCTCTCTTGATCTCATTAGGTCGCACAGACACGCGCTTGGCCGGATTACTCTTCGTGTGGGGATTATGGACGGGGACAGCAGACATGACTTTGGACGTGCTTTATGCGATGTGGTTTTTTTACGCGTTACGGCGTAACGATTTAGTTCAGCCTGAGATATCTTGACCTGTTAACTTGCACCTGACTGCCTTCTCTGCATCATTTGGCATCATGGCAGACATACCCCAGCTGATTAAAATCGGCGTTTCGCTGAAGACCACTCCGAATAGCGGACCAGTCTACTTCAAATCGGACGGGACGAGATTCGGTCAGACCCGAACCATCAAATTATTGACCGGAACTAAATATAAGATCGATGTGATCGTTAA
This sequence comes from Sinocyclocheilus grahami, assembly GCF_001515645.1. Taxonomy (NCBI): domain Eukaryota; kingdom Metazoa; phylum Chordata; class Actinopteri; order Cypriniformes; family Cyprinidae; genus Sinocyclocheilus; species Sinocyclocheilus grahami. The sequence goes on from NW_015505815.1 coordinate 83,716, forward strand.
ACCGGGAGCGGTCGAGGCGACGTGAGTAGATAGTAAATTGAGAATTTAATAGTAATTGAAAATATGTTATTGGTTGTCTCATTTTGAACTCAAATGTCTTGTTTTGAATAAAGCATTGAGAGATAAGATGCATTGATGCATTTCAGTGTCTGAGAAATTATTTTTCATGCTTATAGGAATAAATAAACGGACGTGTTTTTGTCATGTAAAATTACAAATGACCAGTGCTACCATTTTATAGCACAAGAGTAGTTTGACAGAGCCTATACAAGACAGCAATGCTGAATTATTATTGTAGGCTATACATATCATTGTACTTGGTACTCAATTAAAAAAAAACAATACCATTGTATTGCCATGGTTAACTGATTATAGTAAAAATAAATGAAAGCAACACAGAATTTGGTGTGTAGCATGTTGTGACACATATGGGATGTCATGATTGTGGGGCTTATCCTACAGGATTGTGTCTACATCTCATGCACTGACAGAGGGAGCTGACAGATTGCTTCCTTTGGCAGTCAAATCCAGACGATTAAGGCATCAGCCATGTCTGACTGGCTATATGTTGTAATGCATGAAGTATTCTTTGTTGCATGTAGGCCTACACATATCTAGGCAAGGATGTCTGACAATTCGAATAGACATTGCGATCTGAATTTCTGTTTCACAACTTGCTTTAAATATATAAAATAAAAAAATTCTTTAAATATAAAAAACGTACTTACAGTCTGTGAGTCAGAACAGCCGGCACTGTAGTCTACTCTACCAGGATCAGGAAACAGTCCTCCATAAAATGTGCTGCACCCATCTGAATATTTGGGTTGAACTGTTCTGGAACAGTGTTGTAAATACAACTTAACCACTGATTTCTAGTCGTGTCCTCTTTTGGAAGACCAAACAAAGTAGTTTCACTTTCACAACGAAACACAGCGTCACACACCGCGGCCTACAGTGAGCGGAGGCCGGGGGCTAGAGTGAGCGGAGGCGGCAGGCTTGAGAACGGCGCGGCCGGCGGATTCGACGAAGGAGCGGCAACCACATGTGACGACTCCAGGCTTGAAAAATATTCAGGGTCTAGACTTTGACATGTCAATAATACACCCACAACAACAAGTGGCGCCAAATACACATAAAACGAGTGTGCCATGAAATACTAATGTAATGCCTGTTGTAAAGATCGCGAGTAAAAACAAAAGAAAAAGAAAAGCTTACAGCTGCATGAGTCGTGACTGTCACGTTAGCCTGATGGGACCAAACTCCCTTTGTGATTATAAAACGTAAGACAGGACCCAGATTTGAAGACTACAGTAAGATTGAACTTCTACTGTTAATAAGATATTGATAGGCTACTATTAGATGGATAGCCTAAATGTCCTAATTCAGATGGGCTACCTGTTTTTTTTTTTTGTTTTTTTTAATGGTATATCAAAAAGTGTATTTTTTTAAATGTGAGTGTTGGTACATTTGACCAGTTTTTACCATACTTTCAAAACAAAAATTAAAATAGGAAAAATATGCAATATGAAAATAATTGAAGACAAAATGTGTTTTACTGAGAAAAAACAAGATTTGGTTTTTAAAAAGCATTTTCCAAAAGGTACATCCTGGAAAAAGGGGGGTCATCTTATAATCAGGGTCGTCTTATATTCGGGCCAATACATGAAGCACTTTACGACTTGGCGGTGGAAACAACAAAACTACAGCGAGAATAAAAGTTACGCCTTCTTTCTTTGCGTGAACATTTGGGCGGCGTTATGCAAATCTTCCCACATAGATATGTGGGGGCGTGTTAGAACGAGCCGTTTTAGGTAGGCGTGGTTAACTCTTAACTTTTATAAAGTTATAAAGAATTATTATATATCTCTTTGGATTTGAGACTTTAGT
>NW_015505815.1:86517-88833 GCF_001515645.1 Sinocyclocheilus grahami
TAGGCTACTATTAGATGGATAGCCTAAATGTCCTAATTCAGATGGGCTACCTGTTTTTTTTTTTGTTTTTTTTATGGTATATCAAAAAGTGTATATTTTTTTAAATGTGAGTGTTGGTACATTTGACCAGTTTTTACCATACTTTCAAAACAAAAATTAAAATAGGAAAAATATGCAATATGAAAATAATTGAAGACAAAATGTGTTTTACTGAGAAAAAACAAGATTTGGTTTTTAAAAAGCATTTTCCAAAAGGTACATCTGGAAAAAGGGGGGTCGCCTTATAATCAGGGTCGTCTTATATTCGGGCCAATACGGTAGTTTCGCTTTCACAATGAAACACACAGCATCGTCACGACATGGCTGCAGCGGCGGCAACAACAATACTACAGCGAGAATAAAAGTTAGGCCTTCTTTCTTTGCGTCAACATTTGGGCGGCGTTATGCAAATCTTCCCACATCATGACATAGATATGTGGGGGCGTGTTAGAACGAGCCGTTTTAGGTAGGCGTGGTTAACTCTTAACTTTTATAAAGAATATCTCTTTGGATTTGCACCAAGAGCTTGTAACACTCCAAAGAGAAAGGAACAATTGAAATCGCATCATATGACCCCTTTAATTTAATGGGAAGGACATGAAAATAACAGTAGGCCTACAGTAAGAACGACACACTGTGTTTGCGTGAGAGTGAGTGAAGGGAGGGAGTGGAGCAAAGGTTTCCCGTATGTAATGTACCGAAGCTCCGCCCATCCGCGCGTCTTTGCCCCGCCTCTTCCGCGCGTCGTCCAATAGCAGCGCGCCTCCTCCGCTCCTCCCTCCCTCCGCGCCCTGCGGCTCTTCCTCGCGTCGCTGCTGCAGTGAAACCCACGGAAACGGACGGGAAATAGGTTACGCTGCTGCTGTGTCAAAACCAGCCTTTTCTTCACAAAACAACAAGACCAAGAGCAGAATTTTCCTCTTATTTGTGTGCTGTATTTTACTGCTGTTCAATTCCGAGGGGGAATTCCGTCGTGCAGGCAGCAAAATGGTAAGGAACACAACACGCTTGCAGCGCTGTAAACAAACACCACATATCCTAGTTTCAAATGCGTCCTGCAAACACTGGCCAACACATTCAGCGTTGGCTAAGCTGTCATAGCATGAAGATTTATGGGTTTCCTATTGTGCATCTGCGAGGTTCAGTGTCTATTCTTAGTCTTTTTCATGCAAAGTGGTTGCAAAATGAACGCTTAGCTGAGTAACACAGTGCTGGTGCCTCGTGTGATGCTGTTTGGCATTTAAAGTCAAAGCCAGAGCTATTAATCATGACAATACATGCAGACATGACAGTCATTAAAAGCAGCAGACATTTCCATTGCTATTATTGCATCAACAGTTTGATAAATAAGAGAAATGGATACTGTTTCAAGTCGCTTCATCTCGCCTATTATCCATTTTTATACTTATTATTTCAATTATGCACTTAACCATGCAATGTAGCCTGCAGTACTGCAACTCTACATTCAGCACTTTCAATCATTAGTACAGACGTGCTTCATGCCCAGATAACAATTACAGTGTTGTGGTGGTACAGTGATGGTATCCGATGGCAATACCGTGATATTGAATGATTATAACATTTATGTAGTATTTACATGGTACTTCAAAGAGAACCGTGAATACTATAGAGACCCACGGTATTATTGTCCAGATGTACCATCATCACCAATGTTGTAAATGTCTGTTACACTAGAAATTCAGTAGTGAAGTTCTGGTGTTACCAAGTCATACACCAGAAACTCATTACACTTGGTTGTTAATGTGATGACTTACAGATTGCAGTGTAAACCAGCAAGAAGATGCCATCACCTATAGCCTACCTTGGAAAACAGCTTCTAGCTGATTATTTTCATTAAAGGGGTCATATGATGCTTTTTTAAAGATCATTATTTGGTGTAACAGAATATGTTGACATGCTTTAATGTTCAAAAAACACATTATTTTTCAAATACTGTACATTATTGTAGGTCCTCTATGCCCCGCCTCTCTCAAACACGTAGTTTTCTACAAAGTCCCTCCTTCCGACAAGCGCAGTCTGCTCTGATTGGCCAGCTGACCCAGTGCATTGTGATTGGCCGAACACTGCAAGCACGCGTCGGAAATGTAACGCCCCTTACTTTTCTGTAAAGACCGAACCAGAAAGGGGAACAGAGTCGCGTGACAGACAGTGATGAAGCTGGTATGTGTTTGCAGTACACAAGCCACGGTTAAGACAGCTGACTCCACTGTGATGTGAGGCTGTCTCTCTCTCTCTCACACACACACACACACACCC
>NW_015505815.1:88843-89182 GCF_001515645.1 Sinocyclocheilus grahami
AACTAATAACAAAACAGTAGCTGATTCAGAAGCGCCAGATTGTCATAGCAAAGTCAGAATGACCTCCTCTCCTAGGTTCACGAAACGGTCGTCCATAAAATGCATTGTTGTTCTGTTGTAAGTTCTGTTGATATCAACAATTTAATTGTCACTAGTGACAATGTTCATTTCTGATATCATGAATGTGATTGTTACTAGTAAGAAAGCCATTTTAGATATCAGAAATTACTCTTCCAATTGTTGATATCAGAAATACATTTCCAGATATCAGAAATGAACATCGTCACTAGTGACAATTAAATTGTTGATATCAAGAATAGACGTCTGTACTAGTAACCA
>NW_015505815.1:90326-92353 GCF_001515645.1 Sinocyclocheilus grahami
GTGATGACGCTGGTATGTGTTTGCAGTACACAAGCCACGGTTAAGACAGCTGACTCCACTGTGATGTGACCCCCTCTCTTTCTCTCACACACACACACACACACACACGATGTGCAAAACTCTTCATTTGGACAGTCAATAGCAAATACTTAAACTAATAACAAAACAGTAGCTAAGCCTAATTTAAATTAGGTATGTTTTTTAACAAAACAGTAGCTGATTCAGAAGCGCCGGATTGTCATAGCAAAGTCAGAATTACTTCCTCTCCTAGGTTCACGAAACGGTCATCTATAAATCAAAACGGCTTGCCATAGTAAGTGATCTTAAAGATTCCTAAATGCGTCTACTTCCGGAAGGCCAAATAAAGTGCTTTTGCTTTCGCCTAGAAACACACAGCGTCTCTCTGACATGCTGCTTCAACACTAACTGCGGTTACTGAAACCACACCTTCTTTCTTTGCGTGAACATTTGGGCGCATTATGCAAATATTTCCACATAGTGAGGTAGATATGTGGGGGCGTGTTAGAACGAGCCGTTTTAGGGGGGCGTGGCAGAGTCTTAACTTTGATAAAGAATATCTCTTTGGTTTTGAGACTTTAGTCTTTGCAACTTCAGGGATCTTATCTATGCACAATCAGCTTGTAACACTCCAAAGAGAAAGGAAAACTTGAAATTGCATCATATGACCCCTTTAAAGTTAAGTGGAACAAGAACTAGGTCTGCCCTACCACGTTCTGTTCCAGGTCCTTAGGGCTTCTTCATTTTAATAAAACTGTGCGCCATAGTGGATGTCTTTTTCTGGAAGAGTCTTGTGACAGACTGACAGCAGTTGGGAGGGGTGTCGTCTCGAACACTGCCATGCTGTCAACTCGAGGTCAAACTGCAAGCCCTGAAACGCTGAGTTTGTGTGAACTAAATATCAGTCTTTATGAAGACTGATGTGGTGCTGCTTATTCAGTGCCTTACAAAATGCTCCAGAGTCCAGACCCTTGACGACCGGTAATTCTTTTATTGACAATATTACAAATATTGTGTTGGTACACCTATAGAAAAAGCGTCAAAACGCGTCAGACCGAAGCAGCTTGATGAGATGCTGCCACCACCATAGTTGGCTTATACTGTGGCCACACTTTGGTGTTCAAATCGAGGCTCTGTCTCGGTTTCTTGTGATGATGTTGCAGCTAGAGAACTGCTTTATTTCAGTATTTTAGCAGCTACAGCCCTGGGCAAATGTCTTCTGCAGTAATGGCTTTTTATGGCCTTTCCTTACAGAATAGTGTCATGCAGAGCTCTTGATATGTTCATTGGGATCTGCAATTCAATGATTTGAGTAAACCTTTGCAAGGCACTATGCATATAAATGAGATATACACTGAGATTCACAGGGCCCATTTTTTTCCCCATTCTTTTTTTCTGTTTTAATTTTTCTGGATTTCCATTTTAATGTTTAATTTATTTATTTAGTATTCAAAAAGTATGTCCAATTAATTGAAATCATGAAACTTATACGATTTAACAATGGTTTATTAAAAGATTAACACATTTTTAGGGCCCTATGGCATCTTGTATTTCCCCCCCAAATTCTGTTTTGTTTTTCTTTAGTTCTGTTTCTGTCTTAAAGGTGACATATCATGAAAATCTGACTTTTCCAGGTTTTAAGTGCTATAATCAGGTCCCCGGTGCATCTACCAACCAAGGAAACGTGAAAAAGATTAACCCAGTAACTTTGTTTTGGGAAGCCTTTTTCTGCAAGCGTCTGAAAAAATGAGAGCGTCTGATTTCGCTCGCTTGGTGACGTGGCAAAGGGCTCTCATTATAATATCACTGCCCCTTAATCTGTCAATTTCCACTCACGGCGCCGTTATTGTGTTTTCGCAAGCGACAACGGTGTACCAGCTCTAATGCCATGGCGAAAGTTTGAGCAAAACATGCTAACTGTTCTGTCTTTGGCTGCACAGACGAGCCCAGAACACTATTTACAGTCCCAGCCTCAACAGAGCAGTGGATTTATTGATTTATTTACTGTA
>NW_015505815.1:92406-104842 GCF_001515645.1 Sinocyclocheilus grahami
ATGTGTGCGCTCAGAAAACCGTATATCATATGGTTTAAAACGCATGATTTCAGCGTGATAAACATGATAATCAGAACCAAAACAGATGTTTTTAGCAGGTCCGAGCTGTAATGGCGCAGCTCTATTCTGGAAAAAGGGGTGGGTATCAGCAGCTCATTTGCATTTAAAGAGACGGGCCCGAAAACAGCCTGTTTCTGCTTCCACTCAAAATAGGCATTTTCAAAATGATATAATAAATGATCTGTGGAGTATTTTGAGCTGAATCTTCACAGACACATTCTGGGGACACCAGAGACTTGTATTACATATTGTAAAAAGGGGCATAATATGTCTCCTTTAATTTAATGGTTTAATTACATTTTAATAATCAAAAATTGAATTCATACATCTTTAAACATTTATTTGATTGTTTGTTTGTTTGTTTGTTTACTTACAATAGTACATTTACATTTGTGCATTTAGCAGACACTTATGCGACTTGCAGTGCATTCAGGCTATAATTTTTTTTTTTTACCAGCATGTGTGTTCCCTGGGAATTAAACCCACGACCTTTTGCGCTGCTAACGCAATGCTCTACCACTGAGCCACATGATTTATGATTTAATTTTAAATGTATTATCGTAAATGGTTGTTGTGAAATAAAATCAAAAACCTGCAAAAATTTAAATAATGTTTTGAAAAGCAATTAAATTAATAGATATCAGTTGTTGTTTTTTTGCACTTTACATTCAGACACTATTCCATATCACAATATGATTAATCTTTGACATTCTGCATTATACAGTAACTTCTATTTCTATGACTATATTCCACGATTCCATATAATTCTAATGTTTTCTGCATCATGGAAATAATAGAGCCTTAGATTTAAATAATTATTATTAGTATGCCTGAGGGGTCAAGGTTTTCACTGGACGTCATGTAAGGTCTGGTACATTGCAGTTTATTCTGTTGGAGAACTGCCCACCTAGACAGGAAGAGCCGCCTGTCTGACATGTAAAGCTAGTATTGTTCCTGCGTGGAGTTGAGATCAATAGGAATGCTAGCGGCTGGCTTTCTGCAGGTATTAGACACACACACACACACACACACACTAGTCAAGCGGAGGCCTGCACTCAGGCAGTGTGCAGCTGTTTGTGAGCATTAGTCATTTTTTGTGGGCATTGTAAAGGAAAATGAAGAACGATCATTTCAGTTCTCCACCCTTTATTACTCATGTTTGCAATTTTTCCTTTAGTAGAAAATAATAATCTTTAGTTTTAGGGCTGATCTTTTTTAGGTATTACTACCAAAGGCAGGTGGTGTTACGTAGATATCAGAATAGATTTTTTGCTAGTGCTGGGCGATAAAACAAAAAGTGTTCGGTATAATGTTTATGCACCAAAAGCGGAAGGAATCAGCGCTACTCATTTGAACTGCACCACACGGAGCATTTATCCACTCGGGTCAAAGTTCAGATGGCATGCGTTTACTCGCTGATAAGTGTCGGTCACGCAACACTAAACAGCGCTGTGAGATCCAGTGTGAAGCGCTTGAATTCAGCAAAGAACACAAATGATTTAAACTAGTTTAAAGGCAGGTGAAACAGTGCTGACAAACAGCAGAAACACTGTGCACAGCGATACAGTCAGAAGGCTTTTCAATCTACAAATCACCATCATTTACCATGGATTTACTGTAGTAACTCTAACAAGCACCATGGTATTGTGGGATATTCATATCGAATTTTATTATATTTGTAATGTAGACATGTAATGTGTTAAAGGAGTCATAGTATATGATTACAGTATGTTTTGTGATTAAGCTAAGCTTTTGTGCATTTATACAATTTATTTAGATTACTGTTTTTCATACAAATTCCTAGAAACCATATAGTTACGTATTACCATGGCTATATGTGTGGTTTTAACTGTGGTTATCATGCTCTGTGTGCTATAAGAAGACCAATGGTTAATTTTAATAAAACTCAAACAGTCAGAATAATTAAATGTCACTATATAAACATGAGGCTGTTACAATTTGTCCAGGTGTTACTGTTTTTGATCATGAACATAAATTTACATCTGCATCCTAACTCAAGCTACTACTACTGTCAACTCAAGCTACTGTCAAATGTGCATTTCTAAGAGACAAAAAAAAAGTTATGTTATTAATATTGCAGCCTGCACTGCAAACTGTGCTGAAGATACACATCGTCAAAGTTAGGCAACACCTAGAAACCATATAGTTACGTATTACCATGGCTATATGTGTGGTTTTAACTGTGGTTATCATGCTCTGTATGCTATAAGAAGACCAATGGTTAATTTTAATAAAACTCAAACAGTCAGAATAATTAAATGTCACTATATAAACATGAGGCTGTTACAATTTGTCCAGGTGTTACTGTTTTTGATCATGAACATAAATTTACATCTGCATCCTAACTCAAGCTACTACTACTGTCAACTCAAGCTACTGTCAAATGTGCATTTCTAAGAGACAAAAAAAAAGTTATGTTATTAATATTGCAGCCTGCACTGCAAACTGTGCTGAAGATACACATCGTCAAAGTTAGGCAACACAAACCTGTTTTATGAATTGAAACAATATCACTAGGGTTGGGTACCGTTCACATTTGAACCGGTACGGTACCGTTATCGGTACCTGAATTTCGGTGGCGGTATCCAATGGTACCTTTTTTTGGTACTTTACTCTGTGTAGTTACAAAAACATTTATTTCAGTGAAAAAATAAGCCCAAAAGTCTCAATTTCAACATTTTGAACAATAGGGGCCTACAAACTTTTTCTTTATTTTTTATTGGCAAACAAACTGAGTTTTACTGTTGAAAATAATACAAGGAAGAAAAATTGTGTGAATATTCCTTTAAAACATTTTTTTTAATAGGCTAATGATTGTATTTTTTTTTATTAGTGATTAATCTGGTTGTAATATTTATTTTTATCATTTAATTGTTTTATATTTAAATTTGATAGAAAATTGAATATTTAAAGATGTACTTATACTACGGGGCCGTTGAATGCTTGAATCTGATTGGCTGACGAACGTTCTGAGGTGTGCAGTTATTTTCAGGGAAACGCACGGCGAAAGTAGGTCCAGGGAGCTCTCTTGTCCTCATTAACAGTCCCTATACACTACGGTCACGCAGTTTGCACAAAAAGGTGTCGTCAGCGCTGCCCTGACGATTTTATCAGTTAGCCTATATAGTGCAGCAACTTAAAGGCTACACATGACGCTTCGCGTCGTGGCCGCATCACCACCTCTGGTGTGCATTATTTTTCTAATAATTCAACGGCCCGTTGTCAATTATTCCTTACAAATGTAATGCAAGAGTAACATATTTCTGTTACATGTTAAACCGTACTTTTATTTTGACAGGATGCCATCAAGTTTCTGTGTGTATACAGTATGATGATGCTAGTTTTCTCAAATGAAATGGTAAAATTCTCACGAAGTGACTCTCACAGCAGCTCTGGAGATTACGTTTTTGTGTTCATGCCGTCATATAGTAAGACGCAGAGGCCGAAAATCACCGCGAGCGTCACGCGTGCTTCAGTATTTGTGTAGTAAACAAAACCGCATTTCCGCCATTCATACATACAGAGGCAAGCGGAACATGCAGGACTCATATTTAAATTGTCTTTTTGAATTTTAATGTTCGCAGACACTAGTTCATATCACGATTCGATTTAAGTGGTAGTGGCTACTTTTGATTTATTCGTCCAAAATTTACGAATTCCATGGCATTCTGCGCTATAGAGTAAATTATGTTTTTATGAATGGACTCCACGATCCCATCCGCGTTTTTGCCCTGCGTGTTGTTTGAACGAGTTGCAGGGGTGACATCCCGTCACAGGGTCTCTCTTTCTCTCTCTGTAGCGTATGCGCCCAGATGCGTTCTCAGGTACCGAAATTTGGCACCGATTTAACGTGAATCGGTGCTTGGTAGTACCTACGCAATTAGGTCAGTACCCTTAAAAGTACCGAGTTCGGTACCCAACCCTAAATATCACTCATTAGAACATGCAGAAACTAAGAAATAAATTTTTCTATTAAGATATTTATTTTGATAAGAAAAAATTACTAGAGAATTTTAAATAATTCAAACACGTGAAGTGTTTATGTTATGAGTAGTTTAAAACCACAATTAATGGTCTGGTTTCCACAGCTTTCACTTAAGAGGAAAAAATCTGCCGTTCAGCTTTAAAAATAAATATTTTAAATTCATCGTGATAATTCGTGATATATCAACTGATATGAAAAATTTGATCGTGATATTTTTTTTGGCCATATCACCCAGCCCTAATTCCTATACTAGAATAGAGTCTAATTTCAGACTTATAAAACAGGGAGAATCACACAGAACCCGTGTCCACGTCTATTCAAGGGTATGATTTGTTTTGTGAATTTTTAGGAATGGATGCTGTGGAAAAGCAATAGATTAAAGCGTATGTCTGAGGTGTGTGTGTGTGTTTTGGAGATGTTTCCTCTATGTCTAGTCTAACATCTCCATCACAAACCACTGTTTTGGCCTCAAACCGTATTGCTTAAATGTAATTGGCACGAGCAAAAAGGACATCAAAGACTGACATTTATGAATATGACCAGCTATAAGCAGCATCTCCAGCCATGACACATTTGTCGTTCATTCTCTCTATTCATTTTACACTGTGTTATTGAAGATGTTTCAGCGAGTTTTGTTTGTGTATTTATGTTTGCTCTGCAGGGAGCAAGGGTGTGCGTTCACTGTGCAGTGCATATTTTGTGCGGTCTAATCGACTCTGAATGGTGAATGCATTATTTATGAACTACGCTGAGTGTTTGCCTCTTAGGTCTTCCAGACAATGTTCAGCCCACGAAAGAGTTCATTTACATCTCAGAAGAGCCCACTAATGATTCAGGGTTTCATTTAAAACGCCATCTTTTCCTGTCTATTCTCTCTTTTCTGAGCTGCAAGGCTCGTGGATAGTAAGGTCTACTGTGAATAATCATTGGTGTCTTTTGTTTATTTTGGACTCAGGGGATCTGGTATTAATAACTCAGTTCCACTCTTCAAAAACACTTCAGATGCCATTTTAGTGCGGCTCTGCATTTGCATATACTGCATCTGCTTTTCACAGTCAGTTTCATAGATTTGTGATGTTTCATCTCTGAGGATGCAAGACAAAACCACAAAGAGTCCTGCAGAATCGGTATATTTGTAGTGTAATTAATGAAAATTTTTGCAAAAACATCTCCAGATAAAATCTCACCCCAAATTCAAAAAGAAAATTAACGTTGCCAAAAATTATCTTTTTTTGTGTAATTCCTGTTATTCGCATAATGTAATGCAGTATGTTTTTTGTTTTTTTTGCTGTACAGTTAAAATTACTCTAATGCAAAAAATAATATTTAACATCATGATTAAATGTTATGCGCTCAAACAAGCGGGACTGTCTGTGTCCTGTATCTTAATGATGGATTTGTTTCTTACAAACACGCAGCAAAAATAATTCTAATCAGTAAAAAGAGGATACCGTTTACAGTCCGTTTCACCTGAACTGAATCTGATCCACACAGTTCATACAAGTTTGCTTTCTGTCCAGAAGCCACGCACGGACCGAGAACAACCCAAGACGTTTGCAGGCCCAACAGCTGTGGTGCTGTGACCTGTATGCACAGCGTTCACACCGCCTGCCTCATTTCAGCATAACACACGTTCTGGATCACTGAAGCCTTTCTGCAAACAAATATATTCATAGGCAAGGCAGGCTAATGCTGGGGAGCTTTGCCTGTGCATCTCTCCCAGAATTTAACCAGATGCATTAGAACATCAGGACTTCACATTGGTTATTTCAGTAGCCAAATAAAAATCAAAAGGGTTATTCAAGCTAGGAATGAGTAGTGCAGAGAACGCGCTCATCACTGAAGCGGCTCAAGACTTCAGTCCTGCGCGAGTTCTGCACTCTGACTGAACGATTCTCCCGTTCAAATCTTTGTATCTAAATTTGTTTCGATAGCCAGCCCAATTGTAGCTTTTTCCATCTCTTTGTATTGCTGCTGTGGGGCTTCAGCTCTCGCTGCTGATCACATGATCCGTTCACAAAGCCCACGCTGCTGCACAACACCAAACCCAGATACACTCACACACATCACACATTCACCCTGACATAGCGCTAATGTGCAAACCGCTGCTGTTTAGTCAAAACACACAAAGAATCCAGACCTGAAATGTTTAAAACTAAGTAAAAGCTGCTCCTGGTGGAGCTCCACTACCTGTGTATGAGCTTCATTTATTACAGAGAATGAATCAGTCTCTCATCTGTCCCTCACTGCTGTGACAGAGACAGAATATGGGCCTTTGAGCCCTTGAACTGGATGGGACTTTATAAATAATCAATCAAAGCAGATGGAGATACAGAGAGTGGAGCCATTTAGTATTTCATCTTCTAGAACAGAGCAGCGTTTGGTTTGTATCGCTGGTTATGCACGAGACGTTAGTATGTAGGATTCTGTTGTTAATATTTTTGTTGTTAAAGTTTCAAAATGATCTAAATAAGAACAGATTGGCAGGGCATCAATGGTAGGCTAATTTATTTGCTTATTGTAATGTGCTTAAAAAATAAAAGAAAATTAGTTTTATTTATTATTTAAATAAATATTTATTTATTTGTACATCACCAAAAACAGATTTTTGTTTTTTAGATTTATTCAAGATTTATTTTTTATTTCAACATTTATTAAAAAATTTTTTATTTCATTTGACATAACGATATATTAGACCTCATCATCATTTTAAAATGCCTCATACTGCATTTAATTTACCTTTACTTGTGAAGTGCTTTTCGCAATACATATCGTTTCAAAGCAGCTTTACAGAAGTCCAGTATTTCTACATTAGAAACGAGATCCAGATATCAGAGATGCCTGTGACATTAAAGCAAAGCTTGCATGATGTAATCGTGATCATTACAATATAAGGTTCATTTGGCGGGTTTGTATGTTGATGCAGAGTTGGCGTCGTCTCTTCACAGGTGTTGCGCTCATCTGAAATCTTCCTAATGGTTTACTGGCTTTGAATGTCTCCCAAATTACAGTGTTTTCGATCCCTAAAATATGATGCTTATTTATTATTATTTATTATATAATACATTGCTCTCTTTGACTTTAATCTAATGTCTGTAAGAGAGAGGTCATGTGTAGTACATTTAAGAAAGGTTCATGAAATCTACCGTTGATGCAGAGTTGGCGTCGTCTCTTCACAGGTGTTGCGCTCATCTGAAATCTTCCTAATGGTTTACTGGCTTTGAATGTCTCCCAAATTACAGTGTTTTCGATCCCTAAAATATTATTATTTATTATATAATACATTGCTGTCTTTGACTTTAATCTAATGTCTGTAAGAGAGAGGTCATGTGTAGTACATTTAAGAAAGGTTCATGAAATCTACATGTTTATGTTCTTCTTTTGTAGGGAAATGAGGCAAGTTATCCCCTGGAAATGTGCACGCATTGTAAGTATCATTACATTTCTAGCTATTTTGCATACAAAACTTCTATTTGCTAAAATGCTGATCAAACCTAGATGGCGACTGAAGCGTGATCACTCATACTTGCTAGTCGTCAAACAGATATGAATAGATGAAGTAAAGCTCGTCTCCAGAGATGCCGAGGCTTATTTTTTAGCTCTGAAACTTTTCAATTAGTTTTGCTTCCCTCTGATGTGTGCAAATGTTTAACGAATGCCTCTGCGGAGGGCCATGGAGTCCGACACGCTCAAGAGTTAGTCAGCCTTTGTCAAATCTTACCATTGTGTGCCATATTAATGATAACTCATGCAAATGACACAGCATTCAGCACCAGATCTCTGTCAGAGAGGAACAGAGAACAACACTAAGAGCCATAGCTGGGAATCAGCAGCTCTGTGCACATGAGCTCCAGTGCAGCTGTTAATGAGCTGTGAGGATCAGGCGCCCTTGGGGCTCGACCCGCTCTCAGTCTTACTTCACTTCACCACATCGTGTGAAGAGCTCTGCTAGGATTAGGGTAGCTTGGGTAACTGCACACACAGGTTAGTGTGCGTATGTATGTGTGTGTGTGTGTGTGTGTGTGTGTGTGGATGCCAGGTACATCCAAGATGATATGTCCAGTTTTAAGTTTGGTGCACATACGGCCTCTTTAATTTGATTGCTGTTATTTCAGCGCTGATCACTTCTGATTGGATTGGATGGATGTTAATTTAAGCTGTGAAATGATCTCACCCGTTTAAATATTGTAAGTATCATTACATTTCTACCTAATTTGCATATGATTTTCTAAAAAAGCTGATCAAACCTAGATGGTGACTGAAGCGTGATCCCTCTTAACTGAATTGCTAGCCGTGAAACAGATATGAATCAAGCTAAATATGATGAAGTAAAGCTTGTCTCCAGAGATGCTGAGGCTTATTTTTAGCCCTGAAACTTTTTAATTGGTTTTGCTTCCCTCTGATGTGTGCGAATGTTTGACGCATGCGAAACAAGCGAGAGATCAGGAGCGTCTGCGGTAGGCCAGAGTTAGTTCATATTTGTCAAACCTGCTAGGACAGGGATTCTGAGTGATGTGCTGCAAACACCAGCACATAACTGTGTGTGTGTGTGTGTGTGTGTGTGTGTGTGTGTGTGTGTGTGTGTGTGTGTGTGTGTGTGTGTGTGTGTGTGAGAGAGAGCATGACCTGCAAGAGCTTTGGCAACTTCAGCGATCTGGCCTATATGCAGCTCTCTCACACACACACACGGGACAGCTGTTCACTACATCAACAAACACACGTCTGCTTATGGGTCTGTAAATCTACAGAGCTTCTCACAAACATGTGTCCAATTCACTGTAAAGAAAAAAATTAGGAAATATTTTTTGCATTGTGATTTTATGTATGATGTTATAGTCCAGCCAGATTGTAGCAGAACTGTTATAATTACTCCTCATTCTTTGTACTAGTAGTAATATACTAGTCACTCTTTTTAATGCAATACAAATGAATGAGGATTGCAAAACGCCATGAAAGTGTCATCAAAGACTCGAATGCTCAAACATCAGACTGAAATTCATGTTGTTATTCACTGATAATTCTGAATTGTCTGAGAATCTTTGCAACTGGATCATTGATCATCCCAAAGAGATCCAGATTCATAACAAATCATTCAGACTGGTTCAGGGATTAAAGTTCTCCGTCGCTACGACGGATTTCCATTCATTGGAAAAAATGAGGGGAAAAGAAACATTTAGCGCATTGTTGATTTTTGTACCAAAAATCATCCCCAGCCACGGCTGCAGCTTCTCACTGACAACATAGTGACGCCGCTCGCATCATTCACAGTCGGGTTATTAGCAGAGAACACAGAGCAGGACTTGAATTTCAGGCACCGGATTGCGGCTATTAGGTTCCGCGCTTATAACGCGATGACACTGTATGAATGGTATGAATGTGAACGTATCATTTGCACGTGCTTTTGAGTCTTGAGAACTCACTCGCGTGCTCTCATTTTTTGTGCGCCCACAGATCGCGATAAGGAGAGTGACATATTTGAATAATTATTAAAGGAGTTTGCAAATGTGATATTGATTTAATACAACAGTTCAATAAACAAGTACTGCCTGATTTTGCTCTGTTTCATCAACGAAAATAGTTCAAAATATAGTTACAGCTCAGCCGCTGCGCATCTCTAAAAGCAAACACAGCGGTGTTTCATTCATGAATGAAAGTGCATTTGAAGTGACATGAAGTGACATGTGGCCAAGTATGGTGACCCATACTCGGAATTAGTGCTCTGCATTTAACCCATCCAAAGTGCACACACACACAGCAGTGAGCATGCACACCGTGAACACACACCCGGAGCAGTGGGCAGCCATTTATGCTGCGGCACCCAGGGAGCAGTTGGGGGTTCAGTGCCTTGCTCAAGGGCACCTCAGTCGTGGTATTGAAGGTGGGAGAGAGCGCTGTACATTCACTCCCCCCACCTACAATCCCTGCCGGTACGAGACTCGAACCCACAACCTTTGGGTTATGAGTCCGACTCTCTAACCATTAGGCCACAACTTCCCTAGATTTCTGAACGAATCTAGTGAGTCAGTGATTCATGATCACCCATTCATAAAGACAGTCACTTGCTTCATTCCTGAATGTTCAGCCGTTTGAATGAATCAATTGAATGAATGATTCAGTGATAAAATCCGTGATTTGCCGCCACCTACTGGCGGTTTCAGTTTCATTTTTAGGTATAATTTCAGTTATTTAAATCACTTAATATTTCTGTATTCAAAATGTTATATTTAAAACATTAATCTCCACATAAATGTATGAATTTAATTGCACTCATACCACCTCTGAGCCTCATTGAATGTCTGAAAATGTACCTACAAGCCACTTTTGTGTTCTTCTGTGCCACCTCTGTAGTATAAATTAATTTTTTATTAATACTAATTCATATGATTGGTAACTTATTTGTCTTATTCTACTTCTTATTATATTGTTTTAAATAGAAATTTAAAAAAGCTTATAAACATACATTTTTGAATTTGACAGATGGAAATGATGCCATCGCAAAGGTAAAAAGAAAATACCCCTGTAAATCACTTTAAGAAGTTAAATGCCACCTCATATTAGGAAGGATCATTTTCGATCAGAATTTTTGATTATTGATCAGAAGGCGCTCCTAAATTTTTTTAATTAGGAGGACAAGAGCTCCTAAAAAGAAAAGTAAGCATAGAGCCATGTATCAGTATATTAATGCATGAGGTCTTAAAGAGACAGCAGCCTAAATAACCCTCCATTATACAGTGAAGACTAACCAGTGTTATTTTACAGTTGAATAGATTGTAGTTAGACCTAACTGAAAAAAATAAAGTACTGTTAATTTAATTTGTATCTTGTTATTGTTATTGTTTTTGTTTGTGCTATTGATTGTCATTAATTTATTTGTTCTTATTTTATTATTTACTATTTACTTGTCTTTTTTTAGTTCAAATAAATTAAATTCTGAGTGCTTCTGATTCTTGGGTGGGGAGGGGACGTGGTCCATGAGAAATAGTCCTGCCACCACAGCTGGAAAAAATCCTAGGAAACACTGCATACATTTAATAAAATTAGAAAAATGCCAGTACAAAGGTAAAAAGAAAATGCCCCTGTAAGTCACTTTGAGTCAAAAGTCACCTCATATTAGGAAGGCAAATTTTTGATCAGAATTTTGTATTATTGATCAGAAGGTGCTCCAAATTTTTTTTAATTAAGAGGACAAGCGCTCCTAATTACAAGAAAAAAACTGCTCTTAAACTGGGTGTGTGACAGGAATGGCTGAGGAATGGGGTTTGGCTGTGGAAACATTTTCAGTCAAAAAATAGTTTTTTGCTTTAACCCCTGCTGGGTTTGTGAACGAGATCATTCAATTTTAATTACTCTCAGTGGTGATTCTCATCACTGCAATACAGTGTGTGTGTGTGTGTGTGTGTGTGTTTTAAGGTCACAAAAACGTGTAAAAGTGCCAAATGCAAAATGTTTTTGGGTTTGACCCTTCACTTTTTTTGTAGCCTCATTGGACTAAATCTACATGAGCTTCTGCCTGTATTTTTGTGTTTGGATCTACACACCAAAATCAAAATTCTGATAAAAAGCATAGCACCAAATACAAAAACTTATTTGGTGCTGCACTTTTTATCAGAATTTTGATTTGAAGCTTTTTTTAAAGGGGTCATATGGTGCGATTTCAAGTTTTCCTTTCTCTTTGGAGTGTTACAAAGCTGTTCGTGCATAGATAGAAGCTGTTCTCATTATAAAAGTTAAGACTGGTC
Source organism: Sinocyclocheilus grahami (assembly GCF_001515645.1). Taxonomy (NCBI): domain Eukaryota; kingdom Metazoa; phylum Chordata; class Actinopteri; order Cypriniformes; family Cyprinidae; genus Sinocyclocheilus; species Sinocyclocheilus grahami. The sequence goes on from NW_015505815.1 coordinate 104,212, forward strand.
CACGCCTACCTAAAACGGCTCGTTCTAACACGCCCCCACATATCTACATCACTGTGTGGGAAGATTTGCATAACGCCGCCCAAATGTTCACGCAAAGAAAGAAGGCGTAACTTTTATTCTCGCTGTAGTATTGTTGCTGCTGCCGCCATGTCGTGTAGACGCTCTGTGTTTCATTGTGAAAGTGAAACTACTTTGTTTGGTCTTCCAAAAGAGGACACGACTAGAAATCAGTGGTTAAGTTGTATTTACAACACTGTTCCAGAACACTTCAACCCAAAATTTCAGATGTGTGCAGCACATTTTACGGAGGACGAGGACTGTTTCCTGATCCTGGGAGAGTAGACTACAATGCCGGTGTTCTGACAAATAATGCTGACTCACAGCCTGTAAGTACGTTTTCATAGGTACTTATAAAGAATTTGCCACTGATGATTCAAACGCGAGTTTTGAGCAGTGTAGAGTAGCGCTTGTTGTTTGTCATCTCTCCGATCACAAATGCAGACATGGTTTTATGTTTATGCGGCGCAATGCAACGCGTTAAAAGACAGTATAAGTCATTATAATCCGTAATTATGTCCCCACTGGATGCAACAAATGCCTCGTTTATAATGGGTTTTCATGTTTTTGAATC
>NW_015505815.1:105049-111593 GCF_001515645.1 Sinocyclocheilus grahami
GTGTGTGTGTGTGTGTGTGTGTGTGTGTGTGTGTGTGTGTGTGTGTGTGTGTGTGTGTGTGTGTGTGTGTGTGAGAGCATGACCTGCAAGAGCTTTGGCAACTTCAGCGATCTGGCATATATGCAGCTCTCTCACACACACACACGGGACAGCTGTTCACTACATCAACAAACACACGTCTGCTTATGGGTCTGTAAATCTACAGAGCTTCTCACAAACATGTGTCCAATTCACTGTAAAGAAAAAAATTAGGAAATATTTTTTGCATTGTGATTTTATGTATGATGTTATAGTCCAGCCAGATTGTAGCAGAACTGTTATAATTACTCCTCATTCTTTGTACTAGTAGTAATATACTAGTCACTCTTTTTAATGCAATACAAATGAATGAGGATTGCAAAACGCCATGAAAGTGTCATCAAAGACTCGAATGCTCAAACATCAGACTGAAATTCATGTTGTTATTCACTGATAATTCTGAATTGTCTGAGAATCTTTGCAACTGGATCATTGATCATCCCAAAGAGATCCAGATTCATAACAAATCATTCAGACTGGTTCAGGGATTAAAGTTCTCCGTCGCTACGACGGATTTCCATTCATTGGAAAAAATGAGGGGAAAAGAAACATTTAGCGCATTGTTGATTTTTGTACCAAAAATCATCCCCAGCCACGGCTGCAGCTTCTCACTGACAACATAGTGACGCCGCTCGCATCATTCACAGTCGGGTTATTAGCAGAGAACACAGAGCAGGACTTGAATTTCAGGCACCGGATTGCGGCTATTAGGTTCCGCGCTTATAACGCGATGACACTGTATGAATGGTATGAATGTGAACGTATCATTTGCACGTGCTTTTGAGTCTTGAGAACTCACTCGCGTGCTCTCATTTTTTGTGCGCCCACAGATCGCGATAAGGAGAGTGACAGATTTGAATAATTATTAAAGGAGTTTGCAAATGTGATATTGATTTAATACAACAGTTCAATAAACAAGTACTGCCTGATTTTGCTCTGTTTCATCAACGAAAATAGTTCAAAATATAGTTACAGCTCAGCCGCTGCGCATCTCTAAAAGCAAACACAGCGGTGTTTCATTCATGAATGAAAGTGCATTTGAAGTGACATGAAGTGACATGTGGCCAAGTATGGTGACCCATACTCGGAATTAGTGCTCTGCATTTAACCCATCCAAAGTGCACACACACACAGCAGTGAGCATGCACACCGTGAACACACACCCGGAGCAGTGGGCAGCCATTTATGCTGCGGCACCCAGGGAGCAGTTGGGGGTTCAGTGCCTTGCTCAAGGGCACCTCAGTCGTGGTATTGAAGGTGGGAGAGAGCGCTGTACATTCACTCCCCCCACCTACAATCCCTGCCGGTACGAGACTCGAACCCACAACCTTTGGGTTATGAGTCCGACTCTCTAACCATTAGGCCACAACTTCCCTAGATTTCTGAACGAATCTAGTGAGTCAGTGATTCATGATCACCCATTCATAAAGACAGTCACTTGCTTCATTCCTGAATGTTCAGCCGTTTGAATGAATCAATTGAATGAATGATTCAGTGATAAAATCCGTGATTTGCCGCCACCTACTGGCGGTTTCAGTTTCATTTTTAGGTATAATTTCAGTTATTTAAATCACTTAATATTTCTGTATTCAAAATGTTATATTTAAAACATTAATCTCCACATAAATGTATGAATTTAATTGCACTCATACCACCTCTGAGCCTCATTGAATGTCTGAAAATGTACCTACAAGCCACTTTTGTGTTCTTCTGTGCCACCTCTGTAGTATAAATTAATTTTTTATTAATACTAATTCATATGATTGGTAACTTATTTGTCTTATTCTACTTCTTATTATATTGTTTTAAATAGAAATTTAAAAAAGCTTATAAACATACATTTTTGAATTTGACAGATGGAAATGATGCCATCGCAAAGGTAAAAAGAAAATACCCCTGTAAATCACTTTAAGAAGTTAAATGCCACCTCATATTAGGAAGGATCATTTTCGATCAGAATTTTTGATTATTGATCAGAAGGCGCTCCTAAATTTTTTTAATTAGGAGGACAAGAGCTCCTAAAAAGAAAAGTAAGCATAGAGCCATGTATCAGTATATTAATGCATGAGGTCTTAAAGAGACAGCAGCCTAAATAACCCTCCATTATACAGTGAAGACTAACCAGTGTTATTTTACAGTTGAATAGATTGTAGTTAGACCTAACTGAAAAAAATAAAGTACTGTTAATTTAATTTGTATCTTGTTATTGTTATTGTTTTTGTTTGTGCTATTGATTGTCATTAATTTATTTGTTCTTATTTTATTATTTACTATTTACTTGTCTTTTTTTAGTTCAAATAAATTAAATTCTGAGTGCTTCTGATTCTTGGGTGGGGAGGGGACGTGGTCCATGAGAAATAGTCCTGCCACCACAGCTGGAAAAAATCCTAGGAAACACTGCATACATTTAATAAAATTAGAAAAATGCCAGTACAAAGGTAAAAAGAAAATGCCCCTGTAAGTCACTTTGAGTCAAAAGTCACCTCATATTAGGAAGGCAAATTTTTGATCAGAATTTTGTATTATTGATCAGAAGGTGCTCCAAATTTTTTTTAATTAAGAGGACAAGCGCTCCTAATTACAAGAAAAAAACTGCTCTTAAACTGGGTGTGTGACAGGAATGGCTGAGGAATGGGGTTTGGCTGTGGAAACATTTTCAGTCAAAAAATAGTTTTTTGCTTTAACCCCTGCTGGGTTTGTGAACGAGATCATTCAATTTTAATTACTCTCAGTGGTGATTCTCATCACTGCAATACAGTGTGTGTGTGTGTGTGTGTGTGTGTTTTAAGGTCACAAAAACGTGTAAAAGTGCCAAATGCAAAATGTTTTTGGGTTTGACCCTTCACTTTTTTTGTAGCCTCATTGGACTAAATCTACATGAGCTTCTGCCTGTATTTTTGTGTTTGGATCTACACACCAAAATCAAAATTCTGATAAAAAGCATAGCACCAAATACAAAAACTTATTTGGTGCTGCACTTTTTATCAGAATTTTGATTTGAAGCTTTTTTTAAAGGGGTCATATGGTGCGATTTCAAGTTTTCCTTTCTCTTTGGAGTGTTACAAAGCTGTTCGTGCATAGATAGAAGCTGTTCTCATTATAAAAGTTAAGACTGGTCCACGCCTACCTAAAACGGCTCGTTCTAACACGCCCCCACATATCTACATCACTGTGTGGGAAGATTTGCATAACGCCGCCCAAATGTTCACGCAAAGAAAGAAGGCGTAACTTTTATTCTCGCTGTAGTATTGTTGCTGCTGCCGCCATGTCGTGTAGACGCTCTGTGTTTCATTGTGAAAGTGAAACTACTTTGTTTGGTCTTCCAAAAGAGGACACGACTAGAAATCAGTGGTTAAGTTGTATTTACAACACTGTTCCAGAACACTTCAACCCAAAATTTCAGATGTGTGCAGCACATTTTACGGAGGACGAGGACTGTTTCCTGATCCTGGGAGACTAGACTACAATGCCGGTGTTCTGACAAATAATGCTGACTCACAGCCTGTAAGTACGTTTTCATAGGTACTTATAAAGAATTTGCCACTGATGATTCAAACGCGAGTTTTGAGCAGTGTAGAGTAGCGCTTGTTGTTTGTCATCTCTCCGATCACAAATGCAGACATGGTTTTATGTTTATGCGGCGCAATGCAACGCGTTAAAAGACAGTATAAGTCATTATAATCCATAATTATGTCCGCACTGGATGCAACAAATGCCTCGTTTATAATGGGTTTTAATGTTTTTGTCTCGTCGCTCCGGCCTGACAGGGCAATATGGTGAGGGGTGTAACATTTCCGTCACACACTTGAAGTATTCGGCCAATCACAACGCACTGGATAGCTGGCCAATCACAGCACACCTCGCTTTTCAGATCGATGAGCTTTGTAAAAATCTACATGTTTCAGAAAGGCGGGGCATAGAGGAGCAACATTGGTGTACAGTATGTGGAAAATAATGTGTAATTTTTTTTATCTTAAACCACATAAACACATTTCATTATGCCAGATGCACAAAATAATGTTCTTTTTAGCAACGTCATATGACCCCTTTAATTATTTTACCATGGGCAAGTTTCGATTGATTCGTACATGTAACCTACAGGACTAGAAGAAAGTCTGCTGTAGATCACTTGTTCTCACAAAAATGCACGGTCTTCAATTAATCTCTTCAACTCTTTATACTCGTGTGATAGTGGCTTGCTCGTGCAAATGACCTACTTAAAATGACCTACACAGTGCGTATGTGGAGTAATGTGTGTCATACTAGCATGTGGCAGAGGCCGCAAGCATCCCAAGCTGTCTGAGCACTCAAAATAAACCCCGGCCCGTGTGCTGGAGTCCCGTGTTGCTGGGGGTTTCCCTCAGGGCGCTTTTGGGGGCTTCTTATGAGCTCAAGGCTAAAAATAAGAGCTCTTCTGGTCTTGCCCAGTGGTCATTAATAGGGTGATGTCAGGCTTTGAAACAAGGTAGCGAACAGAAGGAGAAGCTCAGTGAGCAGCACATTCCAGTGCTCAGACTTTATTCATAAGTCCATCCAGCTGCAGTCTGCGCATGATGAAAATAATGAGTTATTAATGAAGCTTGAGTATGAAATATCACCTTTGGGCAAAACAAAGCTTTCTAATACTCATGAGAAATCGGGGGGATTGCGAGAAAAATCACAACAACTTAATTATAAATGCTTAATTATTCACAAAAATTGACCAGATCATATGTTCTTGTACCATTATATAAGGCTATAATAATAAAACGTATGTATAATACTGCTACTTGTGAGAGCTTGATTTGATTAATTTGGTGGATGAATGATTGAGTTTTATTGGCTTCTGTCACACCAGTGGTCTTCGTATGAAAGCCCGTCTCCGCAACTGAATAAAACATAAAACAAGGTAGTTGTGATTTATCTCACAAAGTCGCAAATCTGAGAAAAAAAAGTCAGAATTGCGAGATATAAACTCGCAATAGACTTGTTCGGCATTGCTGGGAACGCCCATAAAAACGTCATAACCGTTTATGCCGAGGGGGAAAACAAACCATTCGAATTAATGCGCGGAGACCTTGTTAGGCGCTTGATCTTTACTTTTTGTGATGATTTCGATTTGATTTTTGCTTGGTGCAATGCCGAAAAGTTGCTGTGTGGTGTTCTGTACCTCTAATAAGTTAAAAAACCTGATCTGACGATGTATATGGCTGATAAACTGCAATGATCTGTCGTTAGTCCCGAAATTAGCAATGGTATTACTATAGTAAAAGTATAGTAGGGTACGGTCTTCAATTAATCTCTTCAACTCTTTATACTCGTGTGATAGTGGCTTGCTCGTGCAAATGACCTACTTAAAATGACCTACACAGTGCGTATGTGGAGTAATGTGTGTCATACTAGCATGTGGCAGAGGCCGCAAGCATCCCAAGCTGTCTGAGCACTCAAAATAAACCCCGGCCCGTGTGCTGGAGTCCCGTGTTGCTGGGGGTTTCCCTCAGGGCGCTTTTGGGGGCTTCTTATGAGCTCAAGGCTAAAAATAAGAGCTCTTCTGGTCTTGCCCAGTGGTCATTAATAGGGTGATGTCAGGCTTTGAAACAAGCTAGCGAACAGAAGGAGAAGCTCAGTGAGCAGCACATTCCAGTGCTCAGACTTTATTCATAAGTCCATCCAGCTGCAGTCTGCGCATGATGAAAATAATGAGTTATTAATGAAGCTTGAGTATGAAATATCACCTTTGGGCAAAACAAAGCTTTCTAATACTCATGAGAAATCGGGGGGATTGCGAGAAAAATCACAACAACTTAATTATAAATGCTTAATTATTCACAAAAATTGACCAGATCATATGTTCTTGTACCATTATATAAGGCTATAATAATAAAACGTATGTATAATACTGCTACTTGTGAGAGCTTGATTTGATTAATTTGGTGGATGAATGATTGAGTTTTATTGGCTTCTGTCACACCAGTGGTCTTCGTATGAAAGCCCGTCTCCGCATCTGAATAAAACATAAAACAAGGTAATTGTGATTTATCTCACAAAGTCGCAAATCTGAGAAAAAAAAGTCAGAATTGCGAGATATAAACTCGCAATAGACTTGTTCGGCATTGCTGGGAACGCCCATAAAAACGTCATAACCGTTTATGCCGAGGGGGAAAACAAACCATTCGAATTAATGCGCGGAGACCTTGTTAGGCGCTTGATCTTTACTTTTTGTGATGATTTCGATTTGATTTTTGCTTGGTGCAATGCCGAAAAGTTGCTGTGTGGTGTTCTGTACCTCTAATAAGTTAAAAAACCTGATCTGACGATGTATATGGCTGATAAACTGCAATGATCTGTCGTTAGTCCCGAAATTAGCAATGGTATTACTATAGTAAAAGTATAGTAGGCTAACCATGTTTTTTTTGGGGGGGGGGGGGGGGTTTTTTTTTTAGTATAGGTTTGTTGTAGCCTAATTTGTTTTTTGCTCAATTAGGTA
>NW_015505815.1:111603-112932 GCF_001515645.1 Sinocyclocheilus grahami
ATGGTTTATGTATGGGTAAAGTCTAGGAGGACAGCTTTTTTTTTTTGTGGGGGGGGGGGGGTGCGTTTTTATTATAGTATAGGCTTGTAGTAGCCTAAGTTGTCTCTTGCTCAATTAGGTAACAAAAAATGTTTGGAAAACGACACCTCTGCCCATTCCGTTGGGTCGTTTGTTCAGTCACAGATACCATACGGACAGTCTTACCCAATACGGCTCAGTTTTTATGCGTATGTTGCTCTGTCGAGCGGCAGAAATAATTTTATGTAGGCCATTCTAAGTCAACACCATGCTTTTCCAATGAGGGGGAAAGGACTGTTTTTACGAGTGCGCACCCAAGTTCGGAAGACAGCGTTCACAAACGAACCGAACTCTGACGTCAATCGAACCCGGGTGCGCACCAAAAGTGCTAGTGTGAAAGCACCCTAAAACATTCAGATGACACGCAGCTCATTTCTCCGTCACTGTAAGTTACCGAAAACACATATGAAAACACGTAACACACGGTAGACGCGTGTTTGTGCGGCAGAGTGGCTCTCTCTCGCACTGTATGACGTGACTAGTTGTCCAGTCTGGTTCCGTTCACACAGCGCGTGTTCCGACGTCTGAGTTTGGTTACAGAATGCGGTTGTCACACCCGTAAATAACCGAACTATGTGTGAACGTAACCGTATTAAGAACTCAAAAACAGGACTGACAACCGTATTCTGCTGCTGTGTGAACGTGGCCATAAACTCACAATTGTGAGTTTATATCTTACAATTCTGAGAAAGGACTGTTTTCCCCCACGCCGACTCCGCCCACACAGCTATGACGTGACACCGAACAAGTCCATTTTTTTTTGTCCTCAGAATTGGACTTTATGGCTACGTTCACACTGTCAGTTTTTAGGATTGACAACCGCATTTTCTTTACAGGTGTGAGTCTCGAAATGTCCCGTTCACACAGCAGCTTACAGTTCGGTTTAGGACACTGTCTGTATGAACGCGCAACGGGAGTCAAGCCCGTATTCCTTACCAGTAACCATAGCGACAGTGACCAAAGGAAAATCAAAGATGGCGACGTCCATAAAACTGAAAGTCTTATCACTTTCTGACACGACAAGAGTCCAATCGAGCCGCGATTTCTTTCGTCAAATCTTAATCAACCGACAGCCGCTTTTATATTTGGGTGAAGAGCGGATCGATTGTGCCCCCCTCCCCCGCCCCCCGCTGGACTGTGTTCACATTATCTTATTTGGGTCCGAACCGCGGTTCGTTTGCGTCATCAAGCCAGAAGCGGTTTACCCCGTTGCTTAGTAACGATGGCGCAGGAGAAGACGGCAAAATGCGT
>NW_015505815.1:114599-115336 GCF_001515645.1 Sinocyclocheilus grahami
AGATGACACGCAGCTCATTTCTCCGTCACTGTAAGTTACCGAAAACACATATGAAAACACGTAACACACGGTAGACGCGTGTTTGTGCGGCAGAGTGGCTCTCTCTCGCACTGTATGACGTGACTAGTTGTCCAGTCTGGTTCCGTTCACACAGCGCGTGTTCCGACGTCTGAGTTTGGTTACAGAATGCGGTTGTCACACCCGTAAATAACCGAACTATGTGTGAACGTAACCGTATTAAGAACTCAAAAACAGGACTGACAACCGTATTCTGCTGCTGTGTGAACGTGGCCATAAACTCACAATTGTGAGTTTATATCTTACAATTCTGAGAACAGAAGTCAGAATTGCGAGAAAAAGGTCAGAATTGCGAGGGACAAAAGTCTGAATTGTGAGATACAAACTCGCAATTGCGAGAAAAATATCAGAATCACAATTCTCGCAATTGCAAGTTTATATCACGCGATTCTGACTTTATTTCTCTAAATATATTTATTTTCTGCTAAATGTAAATGTATTTCTCACAATTCTCAAAATTTTCTTTCGTCAAATCTTAATCAACCGACAGCCGCTTTTATATTTGGGTGAAGAGCGGAGCATTTGCGCAGAACACAAAACTGACGGGAGCGGCTCCAGTGGAAAATTGACGGGATCTAAGGGTGCTTTCACACTTGGTTCGATTGCTTGGTCCGAACCAGAGTTCGATTGCTCCCCCCTCCCCCTGCCCCCGCTGGACT
>NW_015505815.1:115831-124830 GCF_001515645.1 Sinocyclocheilus grahami
CAAACGAACCGAACTCTGACGTCAATCGAACCCGGGTGCGCACCAAAAGTGCTAGTGTGAAAGCACCCTAAAACATTCAGATGACACGCAGCTCATTTCTCCGTCACTGTAAGTTACCGAAAACACATATGAAAACACGTAACACACGGTAGACGCGTGTTTGTGCGGCAGAGTGGCTCTCTCTCGCACTGTATGACGTGACTAGTTGTCCAGTCTGGTTCCGTTCACACAGCGCGTGTTCCGACGTCTGAGTTTGGTTACAGAATGCGGTTGTCACACCCGTAAATAACCGAACTATGTGTGAACGTAACCGTATTAAGAACTCAAAAACAGGACTGACAACCGTATTCTGCTGCTGTGAACGTGGCCATAAACTCACAATTGTGAGTTTATATCTTACAATTCTGAGAACAGAAGTCAGAATTGCGAGAAAAAGGTCAGAATTGCGAGGGACAAAAGTCTGAATTGTGAGATACAAACTCGCAATTGCGAGAAAAATATCAGAATCACAATTCTCGCAATTGCAAGTTTATATCACGCGATTCTGACTTTATTTCTCTAAATATATTTATTTTCTGCTAAATGTAAATGTATTTCTCACAATTCTCAAAATTGTCAAAAATAAACTCGCAATTGCGAGGAAAAGTCACAATTGTAAGATAAAATGTTGCAGTTACCTTGTTTTATTTTTTTATTCAGTGACCGAAACAGGCTTCTATAGTCTCGTATTCCAGTTGTGTGATATTTTGAATGTTAATGCCTTGTGTGATTTTCCCCCATCATCAGTTTTGCTTTCAGTACGCATGTACAGCTAAAGGCAAATGTGCTCTCTCACATCAGACGCTCCGTGAAGGTCATTGTACTAATGGATCGATAGCTGGACCTCCTGCGATTGTCATGCTTTTAACAGTCCTCACGATCATCTCAGCGGTTCTAATCGTGTTAATTACAATTGAGCTAATGCTGGTGATTCATCATCGTCACTGATCTGAGCGCGGGGTTGATGGATGTGCATATATTAGTGTTATTAGCTCTGCTGTTCAGATATCATGTTCTTTATGATCCACACACCTGTAGCTGACTGTTAAACTAGAATAACTCATTCAACATCCATCAGCAGTGATCCAATCAGAAATGTTCAGCGCTAAAATAACAGCAATCAAATTAAAAAGGCTGTGCGTGCTCAAGACTTAGAACTGGACATAATATCTTGGATGTACCTGGCATCTACACTGCCATTCAAAGGTATGGGTCGGTATGTTTTTTTTAATGTTTTTGAAAAAAGTCTTTGCTGCTCAACAAGGCATTTATTTGATCAAAAATACAGTAAAATATTGTGAAATATTATTACAATTTAAAATAGCTATTTTCTATGTGAATATATGTTAAAATGTAATTTATTTCTGTGATCAAAGCTGAATTTTCAGCATCATTCCTCCAGTCTTCAGTGTCACATGATCTTCAGAAATCATTCTAATATGTGACCCTGGACCATAAAACCAGTCATAAGGGTAAATTTTTCGAAATTGAGATTTATGCATCATCTGAAAGCTGAATAAATAAGCTTTCAATTGATGTACGGTTTGTTAGGATCGGACAATATTTGGTCGATATAAAACTATTTAAAAATCTGGAATCTGAGGGAGCAAAAACATCTAAATATTGAGAAAATCATCTTTAAAGTTGCCCAAATGAAGTTCTTAGCCATGCATATTACTAATCAAAAATTACGTTTTGATATATTTACGGTAGGACATTTACAAAATATCTTCATGGAACATGATCTTTACTTAATATCCTAATTATTTTTGGCATAAAAATCTATAATTGTGACCCATACAATGTATTGTTGGCTATTGCTACAAATATACCCCAGCGACTTAACACTGCTTTTGTGCTCCAGGGTCACATATGCTGATTTGCTGTTTTTATTTTTGTAAATTATAAAACTTTTTACTGTTGCTTATGATCAATTTAACATGTTCTTGCTGAATGAAAGTATTTGTTTGAATGGTAGTATATCACAGTTTCCACAAAAATACTGATGATAATCAGAAATGTTTCTTGAGCAGCAAATCAGCATATTATTATGCTTTCTGAAGGATCACGTGACACTGAAGACTGGAGTAATGATGCTGAAAATTCAGATTCGATTCAAATTTTAACATATATTCACATAGAAAACAGCTATTTTAAATTGTAATAATATTTCACAATATTAATGCTTTTACTGTATTTTTGATGAAATAGGTGCAGTCTTGGTGACTTATTTTAAAAGCAATAAAAATCGCAATTATTCCAAACTTTTGAGCGGCAGTGTTAAAAACTACAAATATGTTGATGTTTTCGAGTTTGCAGTGGTGTAAAGAGCTCAGAGCTGGGGAGGCCCACTGAAGGGTCATGTGACTGAATCTGAATGAGCTTACAGTTAGATATTCAAAGCTCAGCAGTGGTACTAAACAGTGAGGTGGGATCCGCATGGCTCTTCGGTACAGTGCGATGGGCAAACCTCTGTGTGTGGTGACCCGCGCGAGGCCAGCGGCAGCCAAGGATCCCGTCACGGGATGTGAGTGTGGCACGCTTCATTCATTTGTCTGCGTTTGACAGTGTTTGTAGTGTTGTTTGGCTGAAGCACAGACAGTGGCTGGATCGGGTGGATCTGTGCTCAGACAGACGGGTGAGCGTTGGTTACGTGTGCTGGAGTGTTTGCTAATGTTGTCCATTTCTGTGTTTGTTGTGTGTGTCTGGCGCTTTCTCTCGGTCCACACCAGTCGATGCTGATGAGATTAAAAGGCTGGGAAAGAGGTTTAAGAAACTCGACCTAGATAACTCCGGATCCCTCAGCGTGGAGGAGTTCATGTCCTTGCCCGAGTTACAGCAGAATCCACTGGTGCAGAGAGTCATCGAGATATTCGACACGGACGGCAACGGAGAGGTGGACTTCAAAGGTGAGGCATGCGAGAAAACATTTCGCTGCACAAGAAACCAATGGCAATCTACCTGTCACTCAAGTAGCCATGCCCAAAATTAGCTATATAGACCAAAAACAGCAGTTTTTTTCTGCTGTAAAGTTGGGCATTTTAACATGGGGAGTCTTAAGGGACTGACTCCCTTTTGGAGCCAGCCTCTAGCGGCCAGTCGATGAATTACAGTTTTAGTCACTTCTGTGTTGGTTTCAAAAAGAAACTGGAAGGTGGAAGCCACTTAGCGATCGGATCATCACAGCCTGCTTTGCATCGGCCCATATACTAACAACAGTCGTTCAGCTTTATGCACCAACTGAGGAAGATCACGCTGAAAAGGATGAGCTCTACGATGTGCTAATGACTATGATAGACAAAGTACCGAGACATGACCTCGAAATCGTTATTGAGGACATGAACGCTCAGTTCAGCCATGACCACCAGGGTTTGGAAGAAACCATTGACCTTTGGCATCCTCAAAACGACAGTCGGGCACAGTTAATGTCGTTATGCATATATAACAACCTCAAACCTTAGTACAGTGATTACACACTGTTGCCAATGGCTGGCTGGACACATTATGCGGTTGGAAAGCATTTCAGCTAGTTACCATAACATTTCTCATGTTAATTCAGGTGAACTTTTTTAACTAGAACTAAAGCTAAAATAAAAATTAATAAAAGCTTATATGGACATAAAAATGACAAATGTTACTAAAACTTTATTGGGTTAATGATCCGTTGTTTTGTGTGTGTAGAGTTCATAGAGGGCGTCTCTCAGTTCAGTGTGAAGGGCGATAAGGAGCAGAAACTGCGCTGTGAGTACATCACACTTCACCTCTGATCTCACATCACACAGCATTCGACTCTGTCAACATTCACTGTTTTCCTGGATCCAGTCGCTTTTAGGATCTATGACATGGACAAGGACGGCTACATTTCCAACGGAGAGCTGTTCCAGGTGCTGAAGATGATGGTGGGCAACAATCTGAAGGACACTCAGCTGCAGCAGATCGTGGACAAGACCATCGTCAACGCAGACAAGGACGGCGATGGGAGAATATCCTTCGAGGAGTTCTGTGCTGTAAGTCTGGCTGCCAGTCAGATGTGTGTGTGTGTGTATATATATATATATATATACACATCTGAACAGTTTTTTAAAATAACTATTAAATTACATTAAATTATAGAGCACTATAAAAGCATTTTTTTCCCCTCATGAAAGACTATTTTTATATTTCCACAAAAATATGCAGCTTTTGGTGAATAAAATAGTGTCTCACGCATATGAAGGCACATGAAGCTTGTCAGTTATGGGATGTCTATTCTGCATGCTGCATCAAATCAACTATTATGGGATATATGGACTACTTGATTCTGTAAGAAACAATAAACATGTAAAACTTGACATGATTTATTGACTCCACACGCGTCTGATTTCCATTAATGAAGTGTTTATTATCTGAAGCTCCACTGCTTGAGGAATCCACCGGTGCTCACATCAGTCACCATATCATTCATACACATATACAAGCCAATATGGCACTAAAAATGTAAATCATTATTTCTGCATTAGTCCTTCAGCTGCGTGTTAAAACCTCTCGGCTGCGCGGCTCGCCACCGCCCGAATGTTGCCATACACCTTTGATGGAGGACTTCCTGTGAAGGTTACATTAAGCAGAAATATTTCCTCTTATTATGATTATTTTTTTCATTCAGATGCAAACATTAGGCATTAGATTTTCACTAACCGAGAATGAGGTTGCAGATTGCCGTTCGTGCCATTTTGATATTCTGGAAAGATCCCAAAATATGAACCTTCCTGTATAGAAAGAAGAAAAAGAATCAGTTCTGCATTCAGTCATAAAGTGCACATACAGAGCGGTCACATACACATACATATACATATAAACTTAGCTTAAAAAAAAAAATTAAATGACAATTTATGGCCAAATAAAAAGTGCATTAAAATAGTGCAATATATTACATACCTTTAAATAAAGTAAAATAAACAAATACATTGTGAATGTTCACCATATCCCCAGCCCAAATTAAACAAGACATTTTACATTTCTAGTGGGAATTCATGAAATTCATCAAAAAAAGATTGAAAGGTTTTCTCCACACACGCGGTTATGTATTTTGAGACTCACGTGTCTGCGAGCACAATCCTGGTTTTGGTCACGTTCTCAATGGTGAACTTGGTTTTTCCTCCTTTCCCTGCTATCCTGCCGATGGCTCTGGATAAGTGATCTCCTTTCAGAGGTTTAACTGCAAACACACGCACAGAGAAATCAGCGGCTGGACAAAACTCACTCTTGTGAAGTGGCTCAGGTTAAAGACTCACCGTCCGTGACCTCAAACGTTTCCAGAAACAGTTCATCTAATCTGATCAGAGCCAGAGCATCCTGTGGAGTGACATATGATACACACGTAATGATATTACTGCACAATCCCTGAATAACAAGACCATTTAATAATAATAATAATAATAATAATACAATACTGAAAGAAAGGGCTGGGTGATATACCAAAAAAAATAAAAAATTTTGATGCCTGTCATTATATCTTACTATTTATGCACACTAATTTATAAAAACTAATAGGTTTTAACTAATAGGGGGGGGGGATATCCGTTTATTCATCAGAGACACTTATTACAACATTTATAATGTTACAAAAGATTTCTATTTCAAATAAATGCTGCTCTTTTGAACTTTCTGTTCATCTGTGAATCCTGAAAAATAAAACGCATCACTGTTTCCACTAAAATATCGTGCAGCACACCAGTTTTCAACATTGATAATAATCAGAAATGTTTCTTGAGCAGCAAATCAGCATATTAGAATGATTTCTGAAGATCATGTGACACTGAAGACTGGAGTAATGATGCTGAAAATACAGTTTTGATCACAGCAATACATTACATTTTAACATATATTCACATTAGTGCTGTCAAAATTAGCGTTAACGCAGGTGATTAATTCTTTCAGTTTAACGTGATAAAAATATTTAACGCAGGAGCGGAGCTAGCGTTGGCCACCTCACACACAACTGCTGCTTCGGTCTCTTTTTCTTGACAATAATTGCATTTATTTAGACGCAGAACATCTTTATGATCACATCAAATGGGAGACTTTCAGACGCGCGCTCCGGCTTCACCTCAGCGCCAGCGAGGAAAAGATCCAGGTGACGAGAGAGCTTCAGCAGAACAACAGTGAACTGTGATCAGATGAGAAGCTGGCAGGCCACATGTCAGTGAAAACCATACTGTGCTCGTAGCACATGCTCTTCAATCGCACGCACAAATGCAGTGGCGCAACCCGTTTATAATTTCATATTAAAGCGCAAAAGAAACTACGAGCATGCAATGTCGTATTATGTCATCAGTTAAGTCATGAAGTTACCAAAAAGGTGATTAAAGCTGCCTTAAAACTGTGCATGCATGTAAGTATTTGTTATATTTGAGTCCCATTTAAGAACATGTTTCTAAAATGCTTTTCAAAACTGTCCTGAAACACCAGCACTGTCTCCCTCATCTAACACACCCGATTCATAAGTAGAGACTTTAAGACCTGAAGCACGTTAGAAAAGGTAAAGAGTTTTGAGAAAATAGGATGCGTGTCAGATCCGCGTGATGTCCAGCAGCGGCAGCTCTTAAAGTAATAGCGGCCAAAATAACTTAATAACCAGCTGCTGTGATGTCTTTTCATCAAAGAACTCAAGAAAAAAAAAAAAAGAGGAAATCAATAACCTTTGTAGCTTTAAGGATTCATCTATTTAATTTATAATTGAGTGTTTGATAACTTTAATCAATTTCTGTATATTTCCTACTTCCTGAAGGGCACAGGTAACTAAATATGACATCCGTTATAATGGGTTTATGTGAAGATTGTTTTAAGTTCACTTAAATTAGTTGTCATTTTTTTTAAAGTCTGCTAAATGTTCAGATTGATAGCTCTCAATTATACTGTAATGTTTTTATGCATATATTGTTTAATGGCTATAGTCAATAGTTAAATATTAAGAAAAAGCTAATTTCCTAGAGACATCAGTAAGTACTGGTATCAGTAGCTGGGTTTCCATCAGCCTGCTTTTATGCGCATTTTGAAGTATCGCATCAGTATCGAGAGATGGAAATGCTGAATTCGCAAAAAAGTTTTTACGCTCGCTTGAGGTGGATTTTGACTTGTGCGCAAAAGGGTTAATGCGAATAATGGGAGATGGAAATGCATTTTGCGAATAAATTCCTCCAAGCGCATGTGACTCTGCGCTATGGGACGGCATAACCTGACTAACCAGCGAACAGCAGCATCCACCTCCGAAAGCAATGACCGCATTCATTGCGTTTCGTCTTTCTCGCTCTGAGCCGCAAGGAATTTATTATATATGAAAATTATTATATTCTCCTACTTTTCTTAGTGATTTATACTGCCAGTTTATCAGGAAGTGACGGTTTTGTTCTCTTTGACCTGTTGGATGGAAACGATGCTCGTTCGCAAATGTTTTATGCGGTATTCCAGTTTTGCGCATAAGTTAAATTCGCAACTTTGGATGGAAACCCGGCTAGTGATACTCTCCTTCAGTCATAAATATTGTCTTTATGTTGGTTCTACATTAACTTGAAGATTGAATGTGAAATTATTGCAATATAAAAGTATATTTAAAAACTTTAATGTTAGGTGGGATTAATCGCGATTAATTCGTTTTTTTTAATCGATTGACCGCACTAATTCACGTAGAAAACAGCTATTTGAAATTGTAATGTTTCACAATTTTGACTGTATTTCTGATCAAATAAATGCAGCCCTGTTGAGCTTTTGAATGGTAAAGTAATTGCACTGAAATGGCTTAAAGAATGTATTTTTACCAACCAGAGGAATCAATGAATAATTAGAGTAACCATCATCTAAATCTAACTTTGTAAACATTTCTGAGTGATGAGAAACAAACTGAATAAGTTTGAAAAAAAAGTGACGGTAAGAACTGATCACACAATCAAACTTAATAATTCTGCAACTAAGAATTAAATCAGAGCTTTTACAACATCTCTGTCTTAATGCTTTCATACTCGCAAGCGTTTTGAAACCACATCTAGTGACAGGATCTTCTGGCAAAAATATACCCACGCATATATAAAAAAAATCAGTATGATCATGAACACTCAATAGATCACCCAGTCGTACTGAACAGAGATAACCTCAGTAACACTCACCTCCACCTGAAAGCCTAAAACAAACGCCTTCACAAAGTCAGCAGCTCTGGTCAGAGCACCGATGTCTGATGTTTCTCTGCACGTCTGCAAAACAACAGCACTTGAAATGATCTGACACTACTCGAGACGATCACTTCCCACTAATTAAAATGGCCAACGCTTACTTTAATCTCCACGTTCCTGGTTTTGAGATTGAATCGCACTTGGAGCTGCAGATGTTCCACGATGGGGGTGAAAATCTTCATCCAGTTTTCTTTCAGAGGACTGTAACGGTGAGCAGGAACAGGCACCTTCCGCATCTCAACTGCGCCTCCCTGAAACAAACAACACACCACCACTTTCATTCCTGAGCTTCACTGCATTTAACGGCCAGTAAACATCAGTAGACATCAGGCAGGAGAGCAAGAACAGAGAGAGAGAGAGACTCAAGTGTGGGCTTAGATATAACCCTTTTGGTCCATTTTGACCTGGAAGAGATGCATATACATTTCTAAAAACAGCATAGTTTATGGTAAGGGAATGAAACTTTGCAAGCGTCTTAACACCCTCGAAAAAACACTCTATTACAATTAATTTTAAAGAGATATAGATATGTTTTGTTAGAAAATGTTGACCGTTAATACTGGTAATTATATGTTCTTATAAATTTAATACAACAATATTAGATTTATCATCTACACACACACACATATATATATATATATATATACACACACATATATAATTTATGAAGCAACGCTTCCCCGAAATCGTACAGCGGTTCTGAATGCATTATGAAGGTTAAAGGGGTCATATGATGCGATTTCAATGTTTCCTTTCTCT
>NW_015505815.1:124920-165834 GCF_001515645.1 Sinocyclocheilus grahami
GATTTTTCATGATTTGAATATCACGGTTATCGTCAATACCGGTATATCGTCACACCCTTAGTGTCATTATTCAGCTCCAGTCAGTTCAGTGTTGATTCAGTTCAATAACTGTGGAAAGATCGCTTAATATGAAACAAATTCATTTCAGCTATAAGCAGCTCTACAGGAGACAATGTCATCATCCAGCTCAGTTCAAGCTGTGTTTGTTCTCATCTGATAATGTCATTTGATAATCATGTGTGTGTGGTTTTATTAACAGGCACAGTCAAGGTGTGGGACTCCAGGCAGAAAGACACGCCTGTGGTGAACATGGAGCCCGTGGAGGGAGAAACCAAGAGAGACTGCTGGACCGTTGCTTTTGGTGGGTGTTTGTGTGACTCATATTGTAGGGTTCCTATTAAAATTTAGGATTAAAAGTTAATTTTGATGTTTTACTCTCATTCTGAGTTCTCATGCTCATGCAAAACCTGAAAATATCAATGGAGCATTTCACACTGCGCTTAACCCCGGCTTCTTACCTTTACAGTCTGAAAAACACAGCAAATATGCAAATAAGAACGTTAACCAGGTGTTTAGGAATGTACAGGATGTATTGTTAACCCCGGGTAAATTGTGAGCGGTGCGAAACATGAAGCAAGATAACCCTGGATTAAGTTTACTCGAGGTTTAGAGTGACCCAGGGTTAACTACTTCAAGTATGAAAAGCCCTACTGTATTGTAAAATGGTCATTTCCAGGCCTGGAAACAGCATGGAAAATAATACAATTCCAAAACATCGGCATTTAATGCCCTTTGTCGATACATACCTCTGTAAATATGATTTGAAAAAATCAGTCACAGACCACTGGGAAGTCAGAAGGAGCAGAACCCGGCTCATAAACTCACACTGGAATGTGTTCAGAAGTTTAAGGCCCTTATTTACTTCAAGGGAAATCGAAGAATGTCATTTCAAACAAGATCTGTCTGTCTGTGGTTAAAGTTAGAAACACAAGCACAGAAAAAGCTAATTGCAGCGTGCCGTGTTTCATCTCCAGGTCACGCTTTCAATGACCAGGACCGCTGTGTGTGTGCTGGATACGACAACGGTGACATCAAGTTATTTGATCTCAGAAATATGGCTTTACGATGGGAGACAAACATCAAAAACGGGGTAAGATATATTTAACTTGGATGTGCTTTGATTAGCGATATAACGATTCACTCAATTCACGATGCGATATGATTGACGATTCTGATTTCACAATGCAATTTTCTAACTATTTTTTTTAACAAAATGAGTTTTAAGACATTTTAACACATTAGTTGAGCTCTCAGAAATCTGGCCAGTAGTGTTATTTTATGAAGAGCATTATAGTTAACGTTTATCGTTAGATAATAGACAGTTATACTATAATTTAATTTAGATAACGTGAGAAACACCTTAATAGCGACCATAACCAGATGCTAGCTGTCATATTTTTAAGGTTTTTAGTCTTTCTGCAATCTTTCTCTAACTGTAGGAGGTTGAATGAGTTTTAATGAAGACTGCCCATTCAAAGAATACAATAAAGAGTTTCGCTGAATGAAATTGGTTTTTAAACTTTTTTTTATTGCGTTAAATTCTGTATTTGCTTGCCTTTTTTTAATATTCTCTTATGTTGTATGCTAATGTAAATATCATAAAATAACACTGGTATGTAATTAACCTTTTTTAAATGTAACATTTAAACAAAAATCGAAACTTATAAAAATGAGTGTTTGATAATGCCTAAATATACATTAAAAATTCCAAACCTAAAAAAAATATGTAAGCAAATGTGACCGGCGATACTCTTTTTAGCAGCTAGAGTAGACCTAACTACATGTAGGCTATATTTATTGAACAGCCATATGGGCATCTAGTGGTTAAATCATGGCATTACATATGAATATTATTTTTTGCGGCCACCAAATGCCTCTAATTTGCCTCTTTGCACTAGAATAAAAAAACAACAACTAAATACTACACTAATTGTAATATAAATAATAAACATATTACAAAATGTTACATTTTAAATGGTTATTCATGGGTAATAATTATTGCACATATTATTTAGTACCAGAAATGTCCTCAAAATATGAACTAAATAGAACTGAACTAAAACATAGTACAATTATTTAATTGATTAAATTTTACACTTAAGGTGCTTGGTCACATTTGACTGCCAAGGAGTATGAGAGCATATTAATGCTGTCTTTATCACTCCCCAGAATAAAATGCTATTATAAAGCGTAGTCAGCGTAGTTATCAATGCACATTATGTGTTAATAATTACTAGAAAATGCAAATACCGTGAAACTGCTGTCTGTCCCGATTAAACCCATTCAAACAGATTGACAGTGCGGAGTTGTTCGGAACTATTGAGCGCATGGCGGCGAGATCAGAGCATGTCGCAACTCCTTGGTTACCGCTGTAATCAAAGCAGCGCTGCGCTTATAAACACTACTTTTATATGCATGCAGAGACAAGATGAAAAGAAAACACCATCTAACCTCTTCTGAAGACCGTGAGTTCCCCTCAAGAGACGCATTCATATAAACCCCCACCAGCAGCTCTATCGCCATTCGTTTAACATCTCAAACCATTTGAATCATCACACGAGTTTCAACCGGCTGGGGGTGAATCGTTACATCCCTAGCTTGACTTTCTGCATGTTGCTTCTTCAAAACTATTTCAGTGTACATTATTAAACACCTCCCGACACCTAATCAGTGCTGTCGAGCTGCCTGTGTAGACAGTGAGTGTTCACTAACCACAGAGCGATCAGCTGTGTGCTCAAGTATTATTAATATTATCATTTAGTCATTCACTCTCATCTGAAATGCATTTGCACAATGTTGCCTGTGTGTAA
Organism: Sinocyclocheilus grahami; assembly: GCF_001515645.1. Taxonomy (NCBI): domain Eukaryota; kingdom Metazoa; phylum Chordata; class Actinopteri; order Cypriniformes; family Cyprinidae; genus Sinocyclocheilus; species Sinocyclocheilus grahami. The sequence goes on from NW_015505815.1 coordinate 127,791, forward strand.
ATATGGTTAAAAATAAAAGATGATTTAAATTAGGAGACCATAAATGTAATAAACTGGCTTTGATTTAACCATCAGATATGATTTAAATGTCAGATGGCCAGGGATTGTAAAGTGGCTGAGAAGCACATCAGGAATAGAAACAGGGTTTCCGCTAAGTGAAGGCGCAGCACGACGCAGCGGGGGCGTCCGGTGTAGAGAGCTGCTTCATTACAGTGGGAGCAATCTAGCTTTGAGAGTAGATGTAGTGTAACCGATAAAGACTTCTGTGCATTTTCTGTCTTTGGCAGGTGTGCTCTGTTGAATTTGACAGAAAAGACATCAACATGAACAAACTAGTGGCAACATCTTTAGAGGGCAAGTTTCATGTGTTTGACATGAGGACCCAGCACCCCACTAAAGGCTTCGCTTCCGTGTCTGAAAAGGTAGGCCAGACTCCGCTCAGCTTTAACAGAATGGTGTCATTAATGGAAGGGAATAGTATTTAAATGTTCGTTTTTTTATTTATTTATGTGCAGAATGATCATTTCATTTGCCTTCATGCAGTTACAATAATCGGGCACTGAAGATTTCAAGCTTCAAAAAATGATGGAAAAGCAGCATAAAAGTATGATATAAGATTTGTGCACTTCTTCTGAAGCCATGTGATAACCATAAGGTTTCAAACCAATATATGATGACAGATATTTGAAACTTATAAGGAGGAATTGTCACTGAATAATGACTTAAATTTCTGTCTGTTCATCACACAAAGGCTTCAGAAGACTTGCATTGTAGCGCGTGAGTCACGAGGGACACTTTTATGATACCTATATAGTGCTTTTGCATACTAAATCTTTGTTTTGCACATTTACTGTCAAAAACGTTAGGGGCCGTTCACACAGAACGTGTCTTTGTGACTAAAACGCGACACACGGCGCTCAGGAGAGGTGATGTAATAACAGAAATATTTCTCTCCAGGCTCGTTTTTTAAGAAACCGGTTGTGATAATTGCTTGAAGAAATGTTACATAATTAAGGGTATCTGGACACAGCCGATATGAGTGCCTTCTCCGCCATGTTGCCATCAAATAAAACAGTTGCCATGCCAAATGCTCGCAACACTCGCCCCGCCTCCGCGGTCTTCTGATTGGTCCATTGTTTTGGAGCTGACATTGATGAGAGGCGCTGCTTGTAAAAGTTGAGATTCTTTTAACTTGACACGGCGTCTTAACAACACGGCGCTCATGTGCGAGATTCTGCAAAAGATGCAGCGGTCATATGCGTACTTATAAAACGGATAGTTCCGGCCCTTGATTCTGATCCGCGTTCGAAGCTGTTGTAAATTACTCCACAAACACACACCTTTGTTTACTTCTGTGTGTTGCTCGGCAAGCACTTTGTTGGAACCACAACTGTTTCTGAGGAACTACATTGTTTGGTGGAAGAATACTGTTTTTATTCATATCATTACACTTTATTTGCTCTGTTTTATTTTGTGAAACCTTACTACGTATACGGAACAACCGCTTTATAAAAGCAATAAACCCTGTGAAGCCGTGGTTTACAGTGAATTTATAACCGCTAAGGGGATTAACAACGCCGCTTAGCTGTTATAAATTCACTGTAAACCACAGCTTCTTGGGGTTTATTACTTTAATCTAGTGCGCGTTTACATAGAAAAACAATGGAAATGTAGCACATTGGAATGGAACGTCTTCTTTGTGAACGGCCCCTTACTCTTAAGACTCTTTTGAAAGTGTTTAGCATTTGCTTTCTGGATTTCAGGCTCACAAGTCTACAATATGGCAAGTGAGGCATTTGCCTCAAAACCGCGACATCTTCATGACAGCCGGTGGAGCCGGTAATCTGCATTTATGGAAATAGTAAGTGATTTCTTTGAGATAATATCTTTAACATCTGAAGATTATTATTCGTACCGTGCCATTTTTTGATGTATTTTTCTATCGTCACAGTGAGTATCCAGCCCAGAGGACTAAAAAGGGTGCGGATGATGTAGACATGGGCGTCGCTGGCTCTGTGAACCTCCTGCAGAACGTCACTCTGTCCACACAACCCATTTCCAGTCTCGACTGGAGCCCAGACAAACAGGGCCTCTGTGTTTGCTCTTCATTTGACCAGTCTGTACGAGTCCTCATTGTGACCAAACTCAACACCGTCTGACTTAACTTGAGTTCACTTCTCTACTGTTATTCCCAAACAAACTGGAAAATCTGAGTACTGTTTACATGCCACGTGTATATCTTAAGTTTATATGTGCAGTTATATTTGAGGTTTTTTTTAAAAGAAAACAATTAATTCTGTTAGCCTGTGTTTTTATGCACAATGTGAAGGCCTGTAACACCATGGTAAAGTTATTTTAAGACAAAAAGAATCAAATCAAAAATGCACATTTTGTCTTTGCAGTCTTTTATCAAGTTGTAATAATTGAAATGGTGTTTTTCAGGCTGAAGCCACACATTCTCTTGTCTTTCTGTAATGCCCACTTCTCATAATCCAATCAATTCCCTGTTGTCCCACCTTACTTTTTTTTTTCTTGATGAATGTCTGACTAAAAATATATGCCAGACAATGCCAGAATGGGTTTTGACCAAACCATTTGTTTAATGTTCAAAGTGGATTTAAATAAGGCCTATGGAGGACATTCCCAAACTAAAAAGATCATACTTGAATCTGAAGAAGTCCTGCAGCTCCTCATCATCCACTGATCTGTCATGAATTCCAGCGTAAACTCTCCTCAGAAAACTGGCCAAGAACTTCTTCAAGTGCTTCAATATATTTTTCAAGACATCCTTTTAATACAAAAGCAGAATGTTTTCATTTCAGCACTAACAGTACTCGGTTTGAAGCAAAAAAAAAAAAAAGTTTTCAAACAGTTCTCTGAGAGTTAACTTTATCAAAAATTTCGGTAACACTTTATTTCGATAGTCCACTTTAGACATTCTGTTAACAGTACGTAACTTTGCAACTACATGTCAACTAGCAGTTAGTAGAGTATTAGTAGACTGTCTGCTTAATATCTTCTAACACTTTCTTTGTCAACTTATTCTACTAACCCTAAACCTACCCTAACAGTCTACTCTGAGAGTTAGTAGACATGTAGTTGCACATTAATGCGAATTAGTTGACATGTAGTTACAAAGTTACTTATAGTTAATAGAATGTCTAAAGTGGACTATCGAAATAAAGTGTAACCAAAATTTCATACATAAATGGATAAATAGCTGAAGTAAGAGCAGACCTTACCGAGTCCCATGACTTTTCCATGCACAATCAGGTTGGCCAGTACATGAGGATGCTCGTACAGTTCATGTTTCTTCAGCATATGCACAATCTCTCCTGTTATGAAGGCATCATCAAAGGTTTGTTCACAGACAGGCTTCAGCGTGAATCTACTCTAAACATTCACAGCAGCCAGAGGATCGTCCTTCAACAGCAGATTGGGCAGCTCGATGTATGCGTCATGCACCTAAAACACATGGAATAGTAGTGAAATGCAGTATTATGTGAAATCAGTGTCATTACATGCTGATCGAGTGTGCATTAAGGGACTCACCTCTGGAGCCATGTCAATGACCTCCTGGTAAAAATGACCCGCCTGTTTCTGTGAGTCAGCGGTTCGTGCCAACGCCCTGGCGAAGCCTAGCCGTGGCACTTGCCAACCTCCACTGAGAAGAATATTGATTGACATCGCATGACTTCAGATCATAGAAAATGCATTTACGTTGAGCCAAGAGTCTGGGCAAACCTGCTGAAGTTGTTGGTTTCTCCTGAAGAGGGCTGTGCCGCTGCCCAGATTTACAAGGAGACATTTGAGCTTTAATGCTTGATTTGCCTGCTGTCTTTCCAGCTCCATCACTCTTGGTGACCAAATGCCCTCCTGTCCGCCCTCTAACGAGAGAAATATCAAAGTAGCAATCATTTGTGAATAAGAGAACCACTAGTTGTAAAGATACAGGAGACTGTGCTGTATGTGAATGTATTCACAGCAATGGTTTCCCTGTTGTTCTTAAGAACAACGAAGAGTAAATGGAAATCAATCTTTGGTCTTCTCTGTATTCAGAGATAGTTTGGGGCTGGTGCAGTGAGACGTGATGTGTTGTGGCGTGTGTTTGGCTGCTGTGGCTGTCCTGTTGACGCGTGTAGGAGCCGAGGTCTTCGCTGTGGATGTAAGGACGCCTGTGGCTGGAGCTCCTCTGCCTCTCGCCAGCTTCTTCCCGTCTGCAGGAGCCTCAGGTGACTCGACCGCTGGTTTGGGCTCAGGAGCTTCATGCTTGACCGTTTTGTCCTTTTCTGCATCTAAATGATCCTTCCACCATGTCTGCTCTAATTTAAATGCAAAGCATTCTCAGATTTAAAGAGAAAGAATGTCTAAAGAGTTATTTATGAAGTAAATTCTCTCACTAAGAAGATAATATCTGACATGTGATTGTGTAAACATCTTGCAGTACCTCATTTGCCATGAATTCCAGTGTAAACTGTCCTCGGAAGACTGGTCATGAACTTCCCTTCAAGCTTATATTTACTTAAGATTGTATTTAATGTTGAGTTATCAACAAGTGGCTTAGAAACAGCTGCACCTAGACCTGCAAGACCAACATCATCACTTCAGATTAGATAACATGTCCCTTGAACCCAGGGCCATCCTTAGCTGATGCGGGGCCTGGTGCGAGTTAGGGACCTGGGGGGGGTTGTGTCGCCGTGGGGCCCCCTCAAGTGCGGGGCACCACCAGCACTCCCATCTGACAGACCTACACACAGTCGTGCAGACTGCACCATGTCATATTTATATATATATATATAGTCAAATTATAACATAAGACTGTCTATTTTGCTTAAATCATAGCTTTGATTTGAACACTTATAGGTTTTTTTTTTACAAAAGATTTAGGTTTTTTGGTGTCTCTTGAAATTCAAGGGTTTGATGGTCTCAGCAGCCAATAATTTACCACAACAAAGCAAAACTGTTGTCGGTTTAAAAGTTCAAGCTGCATTTCCAAAATACGGTTCTGCGTGGTATGATTACAAGCTGTTCCCGATCTGGATGTTTGGCACAGTAAGCTAATTGTGCTGGAGAAACTCCAGTAGTGATGTGATGATGATTGTGTAGTATACTGGCTACAGTATTATCTACAATACAGTCTCCTATATTTTCTATATTTCGCTAGCTCAGTGGTTCTCAACCTTGTTCCTGTTGATCCTAGAACAAGATTCCTCTAAAAACATAGATCTAACCAAACACACACACACACATATATATAGCTCTTGTTCTGCCCAGGCTGGACTATTGCAACTCTCTCTTGGTAGGTCTTCCAGCCAGTTCAATCAAATGTCTGCAACTAATCCAGAATGTGGCAGCACTTAAAAATGAAAAGTCATTAAATGTTGTGTTTTCAGCTGAATTTGGGGAAACCACTTGAAACATTCAATGTGTTGAGCAATTACTGTTGTTTGATTTGTTCATTGCAAACAGTTGAAAGTCTAAATTTTTCCAGTAAACCTGATTTGCAATGGGGGTTGAATAATTTTGATTGCAACTGTATATGTAAGGGATAATGCACGGCTAGCTCGGGCTACCACCCGACGTGTAAATCCATCTGTTTACCAAGAGTGTAAAAGGTGAGTATACGAAGATGGAGTGAATGCGACTGGTAGATTTGGTGTGGTCTGTGCTAATTTGAGGTCTGTATCATGATTTCTGAAACCTATGGTTCCAATCAGTTGATATATTTAGTGATCCAGAAACATTGAGCATGGCCAGTAGTCTGATACCAGATGGTTCCTTTTAGCCATTCAGAAACATCCAGTACTGTGTAGTCTGATTCCTGAACAGATGAAGTGAATTTTGTAGTGAAGAAGACTTTTAGTGAATCGGAGACTTACAGCGTGGCCACTGCAGTCTGATTCCCAAAGCAATGACTTGACTCTGCTTCTTTTTAGCAAATGAAAAGTACTTACGAGTCATAGCGGTTACTGAATTATTCAGACTCACTAACTGGACTGCAAGTTATTACTTTTGTCATGTCTGACTCGAAGGAAACCAATAACTGTTACTGTTATGTATTCATGCTCATGAGACTCAAATCAGTTATTAACTGAGTGTTGTTTATTATTTGAGACATTATGAATGTTGTTGTAATGAGTGGTTCTATACGAGTTCTATACAAACAATTTAATGATCAAATATAATCAAATGTTTTATTTCTTATTTGAATTTAATATAGGTGATGGATTGCATTCATGCCTCTAAACATTTGTGTAAACATTTGGCAACATGCATTCATAGGCATTGATGCATGAAGTAGCATTTAATTTTTTAATATATTTCTTCACCAAAGAATCAGAAACAGAATTGTTAGATTTTATGATTCCTTAACATAAGTCTACCTTCTCCTGCAAGTCCAGAAGCTCCCTACAGGGGCCGATAGACGAGAGCCGTATCAAAGCTGTGAGAGCCTGACATCTCTTCACTATCCAGGGTTGTTTGCCATCTCTTTGCTGCTGAATGAGGCCCTGTTGGAGAGCAAAATGAGCACCCAGCAGCACCCACTCCAGCTGCTGAACCACCTCACCCTGATTCACACACCTGCTGATGCCCTGCGCCGCAAGCCCAGAGACACTGTGGGAATACCAGAGAGACTGACGCACATACAACTGTTGCCTTTATTTAGAGACATTAATTAAGGCGGTCACATGCTGGAGAGTCAAACTGAAATCCTTGATCCTGAGATTAGAGTTCAGTGTACTATGAAATCACAGTCAGTTTAAAAGAGCATGAACTCCTCATAACATGTCTTAAATCTTTTAATTAGATTTCAATGGCAGGCAGGAAACTACATACCTCGTTTACTACATCAGTGTAATGAAGGGGGGAAAAATTGGAATAGTTCACCAAAAATGAAAATTTGCTAAAAATGTATTCCATACAAATCCATCAAGATGTTTTTAACTTCACTCCCAGCTAAAATACGAGTCAATAATCTATAATAAAGTGTCCTCCAGTGGAAAAAGTCCATCTCCTGTTGTCTCTCACATCAAAATCAACTCACATATTTGTTTAGAGCTGTTTGGCTTGTAAACGGTGCTTGATCTGTGCAGATTTCTCTCCTGATTCAGACCACTTTTTCACTGGAGGAAGCGTTATTATGGATTATGGCTATTTTAACTATTTTAGCAACAGTTTGAAGTTAAGATGTCTTGATGGAATTGTTTCAGCTTTTGTCTTCTCCAGATGTTAACTGATGGACTGGAGTGCTGTGGTTTACTTGTGGATTATTGTGATGTTTTTATCAGCTGTTTGGGCTCTCATTCTGACGGCACCCATTCACTGCAGAGCATCCATTGCTGAGACACTGATGCAATGCATTTCTACAAATCTGATGAAGAAACAAACTCATCTACATTTTGGATGGCCTGAGGATGAGCAGATGTTCATTTTTGGATGACCAATTCCTCAACTGTTGCAAAGATCTTTTAAAGTGTTTGCCTGTGTAACATACATGTGGTAGACTTGCTCTGGACTCATGGCCTGGTCAGAGGACTAGTTCTTGGAAAGCAAAGCCGGCAAACTGAGACAACCACGTAGAAACGGAGCATTCACGACAGACCAATCGTATCCAGGCTCTCATCTGCAAAACAAAAAACTGGATTAAAATCGTCTAAGTGACTAAATGTGAATGTGAATTATCTTTTTACATACACTTTCTGATCATGTGAGACAAAGAACTGAGCCATGACATATTCTAGGCCTTGTTGTAGGAACAACGTGACCTCATGCTCACTGGCCGCGGTCGCCTCGTTCTGCTGCAGCAGGGCCAAGCCAGTACAAAACCTACCATAAAAAAACATGTTTGTGAAGAACTGACAACAACCTGACCTGAAGTCATCCAGACCCAAATCAGACTAATATAAAACACTTTGAATACTAGACTTTGAATATTCCAATTCCCAGTGTTATATTCATCAAAGAGCACTTCGAATGTAAAGGAAAATACAATGATGCATTATAAACCCATAATGCACTGTAACAAACTCAAAGGGGTCCTATTATGCTTTTTCACTTTTTAAATTTTAGTCAGTGTGTAGTGTGTGTGTTTGGGCATAAAAAAGATCTAGAAAGTTACAAATCTCAAAGTCCACTCCAAAGGGAGATACTTAGTTTTTGAAAAATCCCTTTTCAAGAACTACAATGAACGGCTTGTTTGGACTACAGCGTTGGTTTCTGGGCTTTGTGATATCACAAAGCGGCTCATTAGAATATCATTACAAATAATTCCTACAGAGATTGGAATGGTTGGGGGGAGGGGAGGGGCGAGGTTAAGTGAGTGCATCATACGAGACGACGAAGAAGAAGTGCTGCTGCAGAGTTAGTGCATCAGAGAAAAACAAGAAGAAGAGCTGCTGTGCTGTAGTGTCAAATTTTCAGCATGTCTAGAATAATTCTTACAAGTATAACATGACGTAGCTGGGCGCCGCCGGTGTGTCCTTGTTACACATATTACATATACTTACTATTATAATAACAATTAATTATGCATAATTACATGCAAGTAACCCTAAGCCAAACCATAACCTTATAGTAAGTATGTGTAGTTAATTAATATTACTCAGTACTTAAATGTATAATTACACTGTAACAAGGACACCTTAAAATAAAGTGTAACCCCTCTTTCTATTTTGAGATCGTTCTGAGGTTAAATAGATTTAAAATCATAAAAAATAGTTTAATAGCTATGATCCTGTTTTTGAAATACCATTCAAGACGTATTTTAATAGGAATAGGACACATGCTTATTCAATAACTGTTTCATTTTCTATTTGGATTTGAAATCAAATCAAGATTTGATTTCAAAAATGGTTGAAAACATTCCTTAGAAATGTAGAAAAGTAGTCAAATGTAATCCGTTGCATTACTTTAATCAAATATTTAAAATACTTAAATACTACTTACTACATTTTAAACAGAGTAACTTGTAAATAATCCAGCACTAGTAATCTGCTTGACATTCTGATATACGCTGGTTGTCACCTGTCACGAAATATAAAAAGAATAAGAAGGAAATGCCAATCAACATTAAGTTCTTTTGTATGCCTTTTTATGCTTGCAACCCTTAAGTGTGATTCATTGGCCAAAAAAGACAGCATAAGCACCTTTCCAGCTTTTTTTGCTAGCCAGAGGAACAATGTCTGGACATGATCAGCCTTCTCTGACTGGCCCTGCTGTCTGAGATCTTGTAACTCCATGTCAAGCGCTTCGAGCTGGTTCTCTGCTGTCGGTGTTCCAGGAAAGCCATGAAGCCTGCAGATGGCCAAGATCTCTTCCTGCCTCCCGGCAGACTTGGCCTGGCCAATATCCTGGTCATCTTCCTGAGCCTGTGGGATTAAAACAGTCAGCTCCTACATTAGAACATATGGCTCTTTCGTATGAGAATGATATAATATATACACACTGTTGAGTAAAATCTGGTCTAGTGATTTAACACTTCTGTCATCTAGGGGTTTGAGGTGTTCAGACAGTAGCAGACGCACACATATTCTGAAAATGTGTTTCACTTGTACGGAGAAAAAATACTATGGAAGTCAATGGCTAGCAGCAACTGTTTGGCTACCAACATTCTTCAGAATATCTTCTCTTGTGTTCAGCGGAAGAAAGAAACTCCTACAGGTTTGGAACAACTTGAGGGCGAGTAAACAATGACAGAGTTTTCATTTTTGGGTGAACTATCCCTTTAAGGTGCTAGTTTGACATTGACTATCTCAATTCCCTACCTCCTTTTTCAGGCCATACGTCTCTGTTGCGTAGTAGTGCTCCTCTAGTCTTCAAGACATCCTTTTAATACAAAAGCAGAATGTTTTCATTTCAGCACTAACAGTACTCGGTTTGAAGCAAAAAAAAAAAAAAGTTTTCAAACAGTTCTCTGAGAGTTAACTTTATCAAAAATTTCGGTAACACTTTATTTCGATAGTCCACTTTAGACATTCTGTTAACAGTACGTAACTTTGCAACTACATGTCAACTAGCAGTTAGTAGAGTATTAGTAGACTGTCTGCTTAATATCTTCTAACACTTTCTTTGTCAACTTATTCTACTAACCCTAAACCTACCCTAACAGTCTACTCTGAGAGTTAGTAGACATGTAGTTGCACATTAATGCGAATTAGTTGACATGTAGTTACAAAGTTACTTATAGTTAATAGAATGTCTAAAGTGGACTATCGAAATAAAGTGTAACCAAAATTTCATACATAAATGGATAAATAGCTGAAGTAAGAGCAGACCTTACCGAGTCCCATGACTTTTCCATGCACAATCAGGTTGGCCAGTACATGAGGATGCTCGTACAGTTCATGTTTCTTCAGCATATGCACAATCTCTCCTGTTATGAAGGCATCATCAAAGGTTTGTTCACAGACAGGCTTCAGCGTGAATCTACTCTAAACATTCACAGCAGCCAGAGGATCGTCCTTCAACAGCAGATTGGGCAGCTCGATGTATGCGTCATGCACCTAAAACACATGGAATAGTAGTGAAATGCAGTATTATGTGAAATCAGTGTCATTACATGCTGATCGAGTGTGCATTAAGGGACTCACCTCTGGAGCCATGTCAATGACCTCCTGGTAAAAATGACCCGCCTGTTTCTGTGAGTCAGCGGTTCGTGCCAACGCCCTGGCGAAGCCTAGCCGTGGCACTTGCCAACCTCCACTGAGAAGAATATTGATTGACATCGCATGACTTCAGATCATAGAAAATGCATTTACGTTGAGCCAAGAGTCTGGGCAAACCTGCTGAAGTTGTTGGTTTCTCCTGAAGAGGGCTGTGCCGCTGCCCAGATTTACAAGGAGACATTTGAGCTTTAATGCTTGATTTGCCTGCTGTCTTTCCAGCTCCATCACTCTTGGTGACCAAATGCCCTCCTGTCCGCCCTCTAACGAGAGAAATATCAAAGTAGCAATCATTTGTGAATAAGAGAACCACTAGTTGTAAAGATACAGGAGACTGTGCTGTATGTGAATGTATTCACAGCAATGGTTTCCCTGTTGTTCTTAAGAACAACGAAGAGTAAATGGAAATCAATCTTTGGTCTTCTCTGTATTCAGAGATAGTTTGGGGCTGGTGCAGTGAGACGTGATGTGTTGTGGCGTGTGTTTGGCTGCTGTGGCTGTCCTGTTGACGCGTGTAGGAGCCGAGGTCTTCGCTGTGGATGTAAGGACGCCTGTGGCTGGAGCTCCTCTGCCTCTCGCCAGCTTCTTCCCGTCTGCAGGAGCCTCAGGTGACTCGACCGCTGGTTTGGGCTCAGGAGCTTCATGCTTGACCGTTTTGTCCTTTTCTGCATCTAAATGATCCTTCCACCATGTCTGCTCTAATTTAAATGCAAAGCATTCTCAGATTTAAAGAGAAAGAATGTCTAAAGAGTTATTTATGAAGTAAATTCTCTCACTAAGAAGATAATATCTGACATGTGATTGTGTAAACATCTTGCAGTACCTCATTTGCCATGAATTCCAGTGTAAACTGTCCTCGGAAGACTGGTCATGAACTTCCCTTCAAGCTTATATTTACTTAAGATTGTATTTAATGTTGAGTTATCAACAAGTGGCTTAGAAACAGCTGCACCTAGACCTGCAAGACCAACATCATCACTTCAGATTAGATAACATGTCCCTTGAACCCAGGGCCATCCTTAGCTGATGCGGGGCCTGGTGCGAGTTAGGGACCTGGGGGGGGTTGTGTCGCCGTGGGGCCCCCTCAAGTGCGGGGCACCACCAGCACTCCCATCTGACAGACCTACACACAGTCGTGCAGACTGCACCATGTCATATTTATATATATATATATAAGAGCCGTATCAAAGCTGTGAGAGCCTGACATCTCTTCACTATCCAGGGTTGTTTGCCATCTCTTTGCTGCTGAATGAGGCCTTGTTGGAGAGCAAAATGAGCACCCAGCAGCACCCACTCCAGCTGCTGAACCACCTCACCCTGATTCACACACCTGCTGATGCCCTGCGCCGCAAGCCCAGAGACACTGTGGGAATACCAGAGAGACTGACGCACATACAACTGTTGCCTTTATTTAGAGACATTAATTAAGGCGGTCACATGCTGGAGAGTCAAACTGAAATCCTTGATCCTGAGATTAGAGTTCAGTGTACTATGAAATCACAGTCAGTTTAAAAGAGCATGAACTCCTCATAACATGTCTTAAATCTTTTAATTAGATTTCAAGGGCAGGCAGGAAACTACATACCTCGTTTACTACATCAGTGTAATGAAGGGGGGAAAAATTGGAATAGTTCACCAAAAATGAAAATTTGCTAAAAATGTATTCCATACAAATCCATCAAGATGTTTTTAACTTCACTCCCAGCTAAAATACGAGTCAATAATCTATAATAAAGTGTCCTCCAGTGGAAAAAGTCCATCTCCTGTTGTCTCTCACATCAAAATCAACTCACATATTTGTTTAGAGCTGTTTGGCTTGTAAACGGTGCTTGATCTGTGCAGATTTCTCTCCTGATTCAGACCACTTTTTCACTGGAGGAAGCGTTATTATGGATTATGGCTATTTTAACTATTTTAGCAACAGTTTGAAGTTAAGATGTCTTGATGGAATTGTTTCAGCTTTTGTCTTCTCCAGATGTTAACTGATGGACTGGAGTGCTGTGGTTTACTTGTGGATTATTGTGATGTTTTTATCAGCTGTTTGGGCTCTCATTCTGACGGCACCCATTCACTGCAGAGCATCCATTGCTGAGACACTGATGCAATGCATTTCTACAAATCTGATGAAGAAACAAACTCATCTACATTTTGGATGGCCTGAGGATGAGCAGATGTTCATTTTTGGATGACCAATTCCTCAACTGTTGCAAAGATCTTTTAAAGTGTTTGCCTGTGTAACATACATGTGGTAGACTTGCTCTGGACTCATGGCCTGGTCAGAGGACTAGTTCTTGGAAAGCAAAGCCGGCAAACTGAGACAACCACGTAGAAACGGAGCATTCACGACAGACCAATCGTATCCAGGCTCTCATCTGCAAAACAAAAAACTGGATTAAAATCGTCTAAGTGACTAAATGTGAATGTGAATTATCTTTTTACATACACTTTCTGATCATGTGAGACAAAGAACTGAGCCATGACATATTCTAGGCCTTGTTGTAGGAACAACGTGACCTCATGCTCACTGGCCGCGGTCGCCTCGTTCTGCTGCAGCAGGGCCAAGCCAGTACAAAACCTACCATAAAAAAACATGTTTGTGAAGAACTGACAACAACCTGACCTGAAGTCATCCAGACCCAAATCAGACTAATATAAAACACTTTGAATACTAGACTTTGAATATTCCAATTCCCAGTGTTATATTCATCAAAGAGCACTTCGAATGTAAAGGAAAATACAATGATGCATTATAAACCCATAATGCACTGTAACAAACTCAAAGGGGTCCTATTATGCTTTTTCACTTTTTAAATTTTAGTCAGTGTGTAGTGTGTGTGTTTGGGCATAAAAAAGATCTAGAAAGTTACAAATCTCAAAGTCCACTCCAAAGGGAGATACTTAGTTTTTGAAAAATCCCTTTTCAAGAACTACAATGAACGGCTTGTTTGGACTACAGCGTTGGTTTCTGGGCTTTGTGATATCACAAAGCGGCTCATTAGAATATCATTACAAATAATTCCTACAGAGATTGGAATGGTTGGGGGGAGGGGAGGGGCGAGGTTAAGTGAGTGCATCATACGAGACGACGAAGAAGAAGTGCTGCTGCAGAGTTAGTGCATCAGAGAAAAACAAGAAGAAGAGCTGCTGTGCTGTAGTGTCAAATTTTCAGCATGTCTAGAATAATTCTTACAAGTATAACATGACGTAGCTGGGCGCCGCCGGTGTGTCCTTGTTACACATATTACATATACTTACTATTATAATAACAATTAATTATGCATAATTACATGCAAGTAACCCTAAGCCAAACCATAACCTTATAGTAAGTATGTGTAGTTAATTAATATTACTCAGTACTTAAATGATCACAAAGCGGCTCATTAGAATATCATTACAAATAATTCCTACAGAGATTGGAATGGTTGGGGGGAGGGGAGGGGCGAGGTTAAGTGAGTGCATCATACGAGACGACGAAGAAGAAGTGCTGCTGCAGAGTTAGTGCATCAGAGAAAAACAAGAAGAAGAGCTGCTGTGCTGTAGTGTCAAATTTTCAGCATGTCTAGAATAATTCTTACAAGTATAACATGACGTAGCTGGGCGCCGCCGGTGTGTCCTTGTTACACATATTACATATACTTACTATTATAATAACAATTAATTATGCATAATTACATGCAAGTAACCCTAAGCCAAACCATAACCTTATAGTAAGTATGTGTAGTTAATTAATATTACTCAGTACTTAAATGTATAATTACACTGTAACAAGGACACCTTAAAATAAAGTGTAACCCCTCTTTCTATTTTGAGATCGTTCTGAGGTTAAATAGATTTAAAATCATAAAAAATAGTTTAATAGCTATGATCCTGTTTTTGAAATACCATTCAAGACGTATTTTAATAGGAATAGGACACATGCTTATTCAATAACTGTTTCATTTTCTATTTGGATTTGAAATCAAATCAAGATTTGATTTCAAAAATGGTTGAAAACATTCCTTAGAAATGTAGAAAAGTAGTCAAATGTAATCCGTTGCATTACTTTAATCAAATATTTAAAATACTTAAATACTACTTACTACATTTTAAACAGAGTAACTTGTAAATAATCCAGCACTAGTAATCTGCTTGACATTCTGATATACGCTGGTTGTCACCTGTCACGAAATATAAAAAGAATAAGAAGGAAATGCCAATCAACATTAAGTTCTTTTGTATGCCTTTTTATGCTTGCAACCCTTAAGTGTGATTCATTGGCCAAAAAAGACAGCATAAGCACCTTTCCAGCTTTTTTTGCTAGCCAGAGGAACAATGTCTGGACATGATCAGCCTTCTCTGACTGGCCCTGCTGTCTGAGATCTTGTAACTCCATGTCAAGCGCTTCGAGCTGGTTCTCTGCTGTCGGTGTTCCAGGAAAGCCATGAAGCCTGCAGATGGCCAAGATCTCTTCCTGCCTCCCGGCAGACTTGGCCTGGCCAATATCCTGGTCATCTTCCTGAGCCTGTGGGATTAAAACAGTCAGCTCCTACATTAGAACATATGGCTCTTTCGTATGAGAATGATATAATATATACACACTGTTGAGTAAAATCTGGTCTAGTGATTTAACACTTCTGTCATCTAGGGGTTTGAGGTGTTCAGACAGTAGCAGACGCACACATATTCTGAAAATGTGTTTCACTTGTACGGAGAAAAAATACTATGGAAGTCAATGGCTAGCAGCAACTGTTTGGTTACCAACATTCTTCAGAATATCTTCTCTTGTGTTCAGCGGAAGAAAGAAACTCCTACAGGTTTGGAACAACTTGAGGGCGAGTAAACAATGACAGAGTTTTCATTTTTGGGTGAACTATCCCTTTAAGGTGCTAGTTTGACATTGACTATCTCAATTTCCTACCTCCTTTTTCAGGCCATTCGTCTCTGTTGCGTAGTAGTGCTCCTCTAGTCTGCCCAAGAAGAAAATGCAGTTTAGCATTGTGAGGTTTAACCTTAACGGCAGTAGCGTAGTGGATGGCAGCCTGCTCCAGATGATCCAGTGGTGACTGTCCTGCATCATGCTGCATAACGTCACCTGAAGAAACAACAACACATAATACTCATTCACATGTTTGCTAGAGAATATGTAAGACAGCTATTAAAATCAATGCACAACCCAAATCTGTGGTAAATGTTTAACTTTATTGATTTATTATTTATTTTAGTTGAATTGAAGTTTTGGTCAAATTGCTTTAGATTTTCCGTGCATGATGACTTTCTATTTTTTTTCTGAGAAGTTCATTTCTGAGTTAATTCAGAACACTAACCCTCCATTGCAGGATGAAATCGCCTGTGTTTCGCTCTTTTCCTCAGTACGTCCCACAATTGTGTGTGAGGTGATTAGGCACTCTTTCAATCATTATTAAGTGGTCACGTGCATTTCTGACTGCCAGATGTGGTTTCCGTGTTTTGCACCCACAACTGTGATTGGACTTTTGTGCACTCAGTGGTTCTGACAGGTCTAGCTGGATTGGGAAGTCTTTTCTTGTAGAGTTCGAAGTGTTCCTCTGCATGGGCAATCAGACTATCTACATCATGTTCTCCAAATGCCGTCTCCAGTTTCGAGTCTGTTTGAACAGGAAGAACCAGGTGCAGTTTTATACATTCTGTATTACCGCACACATCCAGAACACAATATACTGTCCATACCTCAAGTGTGCGATCAGTCATTATTCCCAAAGTACTTGAGAATGCAAAATATTTTCTGTTCCAGTTTGTTTCTGTAATTTCCTGCAGTGATACAATTGATTTCATAAACAACAAAGAGCAGAGTAGACAAAGAGTAGAACTGTCTACTAAGCAATCTACAAACATTACTGAAGAGAAGCACATTCGGACGCAGTGAACCTGTCAGACTCACCACAGAATCTAGATCTGATGATGGTTTGTTATGGCACTCTTTTGCATGCGCTCCATATCTCTGCATATCTCATCTGCTTCCTGCATCCTGTTAAAGTCAGTTTAATCAAGACAAAGAAATTAAAGATTTAGGTCGGAATTTTATTTAGGTATGACTGAGTTTTGAAGTTGGGATTGCAAGGGTGTTACTAAGGTGTTGTTAACAAATGTTTATTTCTGGCTGTAGTGATATTCATACCACGATATGAGAAGAACCATTTGACAGGAGCGTTAGACATTCTCTGGTCGAGTTCTGACTCCTGAACTTTTCCAGCCCTCTCCCAAGGGACGCTCAGTAAACGGATCGACCTTTGACCTCCGCGTCAGCATGTCAATATATGGGGCCTTGGGTTCACTGCATACAAACATGACACACATACGCTAATGGGAATGTCAGAATGCATGAAGGGGTTTGACCACAGAAACGTTTCTCGCACCTCTGATGTATTGACACGGGTTTCCATCTGGTCTCTCACGTCACAGCTAGAGGAACTGGCTCTCTAATGACGTTTATAGTGTAAACCTATTTTTTTTTTTTTTGGAAAGCTGTCAGCTAAATCTAAGTGCTGACGGTGTTGAGTAAAATATCATTTATGTATTAAATGTAGCCATTATGTTTACTAAATACTAATAGAACCATCTTAAAATGTGGGGGATTATCTCAAATAAAATTGAATTATATTTACATTACATTTTTATTACGTGGAGTTGTCATAATGGTTGTTGAAGAAAATATAGGCTAAGCAAGATCTTTATAGATCAATCTATTGTACAGTCTAAACCACAGTGCTGGGCAGTAACTGATTACATGTAAGCTGGATTACGTAATTACGAGTGCAAAAATTAAACACTTGTAATTAGATTGTATTACATTTTTAATCACACTACAGTTACTTTTTTATTGATTATATGATTACATATTATTCACACAATAGCAATAAATAATTCATAATTTACTGATTCTGCCAAATTATTCATTTTCATCTTTTAGATGTTTCTTTCTAAAATAGCCTACTGCTTATATATATCCAGAAAGTCCTCCAGTTTTGTGGACATTCACACAAAGACCAGTTCACTAGTCAGCTGGCTATAATTAATTATAATTAATTACTGGGGTGTGGTTCATGCGAACTCCGGTACGGTTCGCTTCTAATGTGAACGCAATCCAAATCATGGAAGTGGACTGATATTAATGAGGAATGAATTGGCCAAACTGTGTATTTATGGGTTCATAATTTATATCATAGGGGCAGAGGCAGGGGCAGGGGGAGCAATCGAACCATTAGTATTATCACTCAGTGGGTTATTTAACCATGTATTACTATGCCTTTGGAAGGCTTTGTCTTTCAAACACATTAAAATGCACAGATTTATGTTATTTCTTATTGACATGTAATGCAGCGATTCCCAAACGTTTTTGTCAGCCCAACCTCTTTCACCTAATATAACATTTTACTTGAAGTACCCCTGAGATTTTAAGGTAATAAGTTAGTAATTAAGTACCATATTTGCATGTTGATATGTTGCACATGACATGCAGGAAAACAAATAAAATATGTCATCTTTTTTAGTGTTTTATTTTGAATGGTGTTGAATTTTAAAATGGTTTATTTGAAATTAGCATTTTTATAATTTAATTAATAGCTTTTCATCAAAATCACAAACCCCATTTTGGGAAACCTTGACATAATGTAAGGTTTAATGGACTTAATAAAACGAAGGCAATATTATTTTATTCTTTTTGTATTTTTATATCAATAGGTTACACTATTGTCCTATTTAAATCAATGTGATAAATGAGTTAGGTCAAAGGTAATCTAAAAGTAATCAAAGTAGTCTGATTATATTACATAAAATACTGTAATGGATTATGTTACTAACAACAATTTTTGTCATGTAATTTGGAATCAGTTTTGGACTACAATTTGTAAGTAATCTACCCAGCACTGCTGATCCATTAGACACAGTATTGTTGTGCTCGTATCAGAATATTATTCCATGGTGGAAGAATATAACCCCCAAATATCATGGGAATACTGTTTTACAGATTTGAAACAGTTTTCACTCAGACCTGCTCACTGCTTGAACATTTCACAAATAACGAAGAAATGGCAAGTAACACTGAATTAAACATGAAAATGTAAAGTAGAAAGACTAAAACAGAACATGGTAGCACTGTGGTTCTTGTGGGGAGTTATTAATGAATTAGTGTATTTTATTTTGGTAGTGGCAGGTTTTAGTTCTTACTTGAGTGTTGGCGCCATCTGCCGAAGTCACCTTTATAATAGTTACCGTTTCTCCCGCATTTAACATGACGGGTTCAGAGCAAGAAGTGTCATTCACAGCAGTCTGCATGCTCCTGTCTGCTGTCTGGGGATGAACTCTCACCGCACAACAGTCAAAATGTACAGAACCTAAATCATAGAAACATAATGACTTCAACTCAGGGGTGGAAATGGCCAAAATTCACTAGAGGGACTCTAGCTTGGAAGGATCATGGTAATCTTAGATGACCTTTCGGATGTATTTAATTAGCCTATGAAACGCTTTAGAATCTATAATAACATTAAACTTCCCACAATTGTGTGTGAGGTGATTAGGCACTCTTTCAATCATTATTAAGTGGTCACGTGCATTTCTGACTGCCAGATGTGGTTTCCGTGTTTTGCACCCACAACTGTGATTGGACTTTTGTGCACTCAGTGGTTCTGACAGGTCTAGCTGGATTGGGAAGTCTTTTCTTGTAGAGTTCGAAGTGTTCCTCTGCATGGGCAATCAGACTATCTACATCATGTTCTCCAAATGCCGTCTCCAGTTTCGAGTCTGTTTGAACAGGAAGAACCAGGTGCAGTTTTATACATTCTGTATTACCGCACACATCCAGAACACAATATACTGTCCATACCTCAAGTGTGCGATCAGTCATTATTCCCAAAGTACTTGAGAATGCAAAATATTTTCTGTTCCAGTTTGTTTCTGTAATTTCCTGCAGTGATACAATTGATTTCATAAACAACAAAGAGCAGAGTAGACAAAGAGTAGAACTGTCTACTAAGCAATCTACAAACATTACTGAAGAGAAGCACATTCGGACGCAGTGAACCTGTCAGACTCACCACAGAATCTAGATCTGATGATGGTTTGTTATGGCACTCTTTTGCATGCGCTCCATATCTCTGCATATCTCATCTGCTTCCTGCATCCTGTTAAAGTCCGTTTAATCAAGACAAAGAAATTAAAGATTTAGGTCGGAATTTTATTTAGGTATGACTGAGTTTTGAAGTTGGGATTGCAAGGGTGTTACTAAGGTGTTGTTAACAAATGTTTATTTCTGGCTGTAGTGATATTCATACCACGATATGAGAAGAACCATTTGACAGGAGCGTTAGACATTCTCTGGTCGAGTTCTGACTCCTGAACTTTTCCAGCCCTCTCCCAAGGGACGCTCAGTAAACGGATCGACCTTTGACCTCCGCGTCAGCATGTCAATATATGGGGCCTTGGGTTCACTGCATACAAACATGACACACATACGCTAATGGGAATGTCAGAATGCATGAAGGGGTTTGACCACAGAAACGTTTCTCGCACCTCTGATGTATTGACACGGGTTTCCATCTGGTCTCTCACGTCACAGCTAGAGGAACTGGCTCTCTAATGACGTTTATAGTGTAAACCTATTTTTTTTTTTTTTGGAAAGCTGTCAGCTAAATCTAAGTGCTGACGGTGTTGAGTAAAATATCATTTATGTATTAAATGTAGCCATTATGTTTACTAAATACTAATAGAACCATCTTAAAATGTGGGGGATTATCTCAAATAAAATTGAATTATATTTACATTACATTTTTATTACGTGGAGTTGTCATAATGGTTGTTGAAGAAAATATAGGCTAAGCAAGATCTTTATAGATCAATCTATTGTACAGTCTAAACCACAGTGCTGGGCAGTAACTGATTACATGTAAGCTGGATTACGTAATTACGAGTGCAAAAATTAAACACTTGTAATTAGATTGTATTACATTTTTAATCACACTACAGTTACTTTTTTATTGATTATATGATTACATATTATTCACACAATAGCAATAAATAATTCATAATTTACTGATTCTGCCAAATTATTCATTTTCATCTTTTAGATGTTTCTTTCTAAAATAGCCTACTGCTTATATATATCCAGAAAGTCCTCCAGTTTTGTGGACATTCACACAAAGACCAGTTCACTAGTCAGCTGGCTATAATTAATTATAATTAATTACTGGGGTGTGGTTCATGCGAACTCCGGTACGGTTCGCTTCTAATGTGAACGCAATCCAAATCATGGAAGTGGACTGATATTAATGAGGAATGAATTGGCCAAACTGTGTATTTATGGGTTCATAATTTATATCATAGGGGCAGAGGCAGGGGCAGGGGGAGCAATCGAACCATTAGTATTATCACTCAGTGGGTTATTTAACCATGTATTACTATGCCTTTGGAAGGCTTTGTCTTTCAAACACATTAAAATGCACAGATTTATGTTATTTCTTATTGACATGTAATGCAGCGATTCCCAAACGTTTTTGTCAGCCCAACCTCTTTCACCTAATATAACATTTTACTTGAAGTACCCCTGAGATTTTAAGGTAATAAGTTAGTAATTAAGTACCATATTTGCATGTTGATATGTTGCACATGACATGCAGGAAAACAAATAAAATATGTCATCTTTTTTAGTGTTTTATTTTGAATGGTGTTGAATTTTAAAATGGTTTATTTGAAATTAGCATTTTTATAATTTAATTAATAGCTTTTCATCAAAATCACAAACCCCATTTTGGGAAACCTTGACATAATGTAAGGTTTAATGGACTTAATAAAACGAAGGCAATATTATTTTATTCTTTTTGTATTTTTATATCAATAGGTTACACTATTGTCCTATTTAAATCAATGTGATAAATGAGTTAGGTCAAAGGTAATCTAAAAGTAATCAAAGTAGTCTGATTATATTACATAAAATACTGTAATGGATTATGTTACTAACAACAATTTTTGTCATGTAATTTGGAATCAGTTTTGGACTACAATTTGTAAGTAATCTACCCAGCACTGCTGATCCATTAGACACAGTATTGTTGTGCTCGTATCAGAATATTATTCCATGGTGGAAGAATATAACCCCCAAATATCATGGGAATACTGTTTTACAGATTTGAAACAGTTTTCACTCAGACCTGCTCACTGCTTGAACATTTCACAAATAACGAAGAAATGGCAAGTAACACTGAATTAAACATGAAAATGTAAAGTAGAAAGACTAAAACAGAACATGGTAGCACTGTGGTTCTTGTGGGGAGTTATTAATGAATTAGTGTATTTTATTTTGGTAGTGGCAGGTTTTAGTTCTTACTTGAGTGTTGGCGCCATCTGCCGAAGTCACCTTTATAATAGTTACCGTTTCTCCCGCATTTAACATGACGGGTTCAGAGCAAGAAGTGTCATTCACAGCAGTCTGCATGCTCCTGTCTGCTGTCTGGGGATGAACTCTCACCGCACAACAGTCAAAATGTACAGAACCTAAATCATAGAAACATAATGACTTCAACTCAGGGGTGGAAATGGCCAAAATTCACTAGAGGGACTCTAGCTTGGAAGGATCATGGTAATCTTAGATGACCTTTCGGATGTATTTAATTAGCCTATGAAACGCTTTAGAATCTATAATAACATTAAACTTATTTCATATTTTCCCTAAACAGGCAGCCCCGCAGTTCTGGCCAAATTAAAGACAGCTAGGCCTACATTGTGTGTGAATCTGCACATTTTATAATGTAAGCATCATTAATGACTCCTTGTATTAATAATAATAAAAAGACTGATTAGTGAAATGAAAGAATGATTAATAAAAAAAATTGAATTAAAGATGGGTCCTGCACATGTTGCCCAGTTGGATCCCACCTTGTAACAAGTGCAATCCCATATGAAATCCATGTGGGCAATTGACATGGGGCCATTATGGAACCCACAGACAATCCCATATAGAGCCCATTTTTCAGCCCATTTCAAACCCACATGAGCCCCACATACAAATGTTAGCTGGGTTAAGGCACCGAAATGGGTCTTGTGCATGTTGCCCAGTTGGGTCCCACCTTGTGACAAGTGCAATCCCATATGAAATCCATGTGGGCAATTGACATGGGGCCATTATGGAACCCACAGACAATCCCATATAGAGCCCATTTTTCAGCCCATTTCAAACCCACATGAGCCCCACATACAAATGTTGGCCAGGCTCTAATTTGCCTGATTAGCTTAAGCCCTCCATAAAAACATTTCTTATTTAGTGGTACAGTATTTCATGATTTGTATATTATATTTAATAGTTTACACTTTGCATGTGGAATGATCGATATTGCAATATTATGCAAGTTTTATTAAGCTATATATTGCGCTACACTTATGTGCAGAACTGGGATCGCTTTCATAGGCTATTAAATGGATAAAAAATTGAAATAAGGGGCATTTGCTGCTCTCAGAATGCGTCCGATTCGGCATTCCTCTGCACGGACCCCAACTGATGACAGGAAGCCTGTCATCATTTTACAGCCATAAGTTGATCCAGTCTGTTAACACACACACACAAGCTACAGTAAATAGTATAGCATTTTTTTTCCTATTACTTATTCATTATTCATACCTGATGTATTGCTTGAGAGACTGCAATTTCAAGGTCTAAATCAAAGGAGTGTCCTTTTCTCCGCAGATTATGATTGGCAAGTTGTCTCCGGATACTGATCTCAGAGTTTCCCCGCTGGACACCCATTTCTCGCAGCCTTTCAGACATCTGGTTAGGGGTTAAAATTTCGACGTGTTTAACATAAGGAATAAACACATGTCATTCAATAAACAATATACAGTTGATCTACATTTCCTTAGAGATGAATCTGTTCTGCTCACATGGCAAAAAGGTCGCACCTAAACTCCTCAACCACCAGTTTTCAGTCGAGACAAAATAACACAGCCTTCAATGAAACGTACAAATCTGCATCCCAACTCCTAACTTCGAAATAGGCTGCATTAGCTGTGAAGGATGGATAATTGTAATTTAGACAACTTATCAATGTCTGAGGGGAAATTAAACCCTTCGTTCAGATCAGATATAACACAATACACAGCTATAGTGGAGAGCAAAGTCAAAACTACAACACTACATCTACAAACCAGTGGTGCATCTTGTAATATCGTAAGTATGAAAAGCCATGCTTTTTATAGCACTACAAATACATGTTAATTGTGACTAATATACTGTAGCCTATATATAATATCAGTTCCCGCAGGTGTCTTAACCTCGCGTGCAGTTCATCATTAGCTATGTTTGTAAAGTGTACTGTCTTTCTTTAAAATAAATGCCAATTGCTTTGATATGTAGTTTCTAATGCAATTATTTTAAAATATTTTCTTGCTTGGTTCACTGTATTTTTATGTACGTTGATAGTTATAGGCAATAGAATATTGATGTTTTTACATATCAAATTCTCCCAGTTATTTGGTGATGCATCAAGAACTATTAAACTAGAAGATGGGTTAAATAAAGTAGAGATTGAGGTTGTATAGCATTGTACATCAAAGGTGTATAGCATTGCGCTGACCAAACTGTCCGCCAGCGCAGCACAGCTCAGTGATCTGACCATAAGGGAAGGACACAGACTTCACCCTGACTTCTCTCCAAACACCTACGACTACTCATGTAGCGAATCAGCTCATGGGGAAATATGAATAATTAACCATAACTAGTTATAATTAACTATTCATATTTTAGATCCACTGTAGATATTTAGCTGACCACTCAGGGTCAACCGTCTTGTCAATTCTAAGAACGTTAATTTCCTGGTTAAAGGAAATAACCTTCTTACTGTACAATTCTATAAGTTTGTAACATAAATCTGCATGATTATTGACTGTTACAAAGTATTTGTGAAATCTAGCTAACAAAATATATATTGTGTGTTGGAGTGGTACAGACGCTACAACTCATGTGAGTCATTTCAGTGCATTTCGAGGGGCGACGGCGTTCCACTTCCAACTGCTTAAGTTTTTTTTTGGAAAGGAAAGTGATTTCAATTTTTTATCCATTTAATAGCCTATGAAAGCGATCCCAGTTCTGCACATAAGTGTAGCGCAATATATAGCTTAATAAAACTTGCATAATATTGCAATATCGATCATTCCACATGCAAAGTGTAAATTATTAAATATAATATACAAATCATGAAATACTGTACCACTAAATAAGAAATGTTTTTATGGAGGGCTTAAGCTAATCAGGCAAATTAGAGCCTAGCCAACATTTGTATGTGGGGCCCATGAACTGGGCTGAAAAATGGGCCCCATATAGGATTGTCCGTGGGTTCCATAATGGCCCCATGTCAATTGCCCACATGGATTTCATATGGGATTGCACTTGTCACAAGGTGGGACCCAACAGGGCAACATGCACAAGACCCATTTCGGTGCCTTAACCCAGCTAACATTTGTATGTGGGGCCCATGTGGGTTTGAAATGGGCTGAAAAATGGGCTCTATATGGGATTGTCTGTGGGTTCCATAATGGCCCCATGTCAATTGCCCACATGGATTTCACTCAGCGAGTGAAACACAGTAATGACCACCAGGTTGCTCGGCTTATATATATGCAGTCAAAGTGTAGATGAATTGCTTCAATCTAATTATAAACTATAAGGCCTTTATGCTGTAGAAAGGGGAGCAGCGCTCACATCTACCTTGATATAACTGTACTGAGATTTCTTCTTCAAAGAAACAATTTAAACAATACTGCAATTTTGTGATTTCTTCACTAAAGCATATTACATTATGGTACAGTTTGGACATGCCGCTGAGCTGAGATTCAGACTTACGCTTTGTCAAGACAGATTTATGCTTTAATACTGAAATTAGGGTTTCTTTGCTAAAATCAGATTAACCTTACACCGATGCCATTAAGCATGAAATACATAAAGACTCTACCAATTATAATAGCGGTACCAATTCAAACCCCCACTTTATCTGCATCTCAACAAGCCAGCAAATAGGGACACCACCGGGCATCTGAAGTCACGTCCTATTTTAACCTGGGCTATCAAGCACACACTTTTTAAGTTGCCAGTGTTTAAACTCATAACTTTCGTTTTATCATGCCCGCATTTTCTCCACCAATCTGTAGCGAATTTAGCTCATGGGGAAATATGAATAATTAACCATAACTAGTTATAATTAACTATTCATATTTTAGATCCACTGTAGATATTTAGCTGACCACTCAGGGTCAACCGTCTTGTCAATTCTAAGAATGTTAATTTCCTGGTTAAAGGAAATAACTTTCTTACTGTACAATTCTATAAGTTTGTAACGTAAATCTGCATGATTATTGACTCCGGTTATGAGTAAACAATGAACACGTCAAGTGTGATACAAGTAAGGTTTTATTAACTACATAAACACTTAAACTAGTCTAACATACTACATAAACACATTAAGCCGGTCTAACATACACATACACACACACACACATACAGTTGGTATAGGAAAGGGTTAAAGTTTAGCACTAAAGAAAGAGACATAAGGAATGACATTTATGGAACCATTTTTGCATATTCAGCAGATCTAAAACCTGAGGGAAAACGTCAGATTCTTAGTTCAACAAACCTTGTAAAAAGGTGTAACTGATACTTAATGCATCAATTAAATCGACTAAGTTTGATACTTGCGTATGTCTGAAAAAGATTCCTGATGCAATCTTAAGGCCCCAAGATCTTGCTGAAGTTGGTTGATGAGAAAGAGCTAGTTTGAGTCAGAATCACTTGATGAATGAAAAGGACTAGGCCGGAGCCTGGCACGAGCTTTGGTATCCTGGAGCGTTTCTCACATCTTCATCTTAGCATCTCACTGAACCACCGAACAGGGGCGGGTCACATGGAGTGTGGCCTTTTAAAGCCTGCAGAGATTCACGCCTCTCAAGATGGGTTCGTCCAATGAGGAAGGCTGAAATCCCAAGCGGGAGGTTGGAAATACTGAGGATTTTTATGAGTCTTTGTCTGTAAGCATGGTATTTTGCATATGTAATTCGCTGGAGTGTTGAGGCACAAATTAGTACCGATTCTTAGAACATCAATATGTTGCATAGGTATCAGCATATAATATACACACTTGTTTCGATCATAAGAAGGCGAATTCATAGATACTAGACATGAAATAGTTACTTATATGAATGTGTGGTTTATCGTAAGCACGGATAAAAATAGTCTATAATACAACAGATCAGATTAAATACAACACAGCAATAATATACACACTGGCCTGAAGAAAATGGGTGTTCATTCAAAGAAGGTTTTCCTATGAATTAATTAGTAGAACAGTCCATTTCTCCTGTGCATTTGTACCCCTTGTTTCTGGAGAAAGCAGAATGAGAGCCGGCTCGCATTCCACAAGGTTGTAAATGTATCGGGTTACCATGAAACCAGGGTCTTGTTCGGCGTCCTGGGGTGTTACAAAGTATTTGTGAAATCTAGCTAACAAAATATATATTGTGTGTTGGAGTGGTACAGACGCTACAACTCATGTGAGTCATTTCAGTGCATTTCGAGGGGCGACGGCGTTCCACTTCCAACTGCTTAAGTTTTTTTTTGGAAAGGAAAGTGATTTCAATTTTTTATCCATTTAATAGCCTATGAAAGCGATCCCAGTTCTGCACATAAGTGTAGCGCAATATATAGCTTAATAAAACTTGCATAATATTGCAATATCGATCATTCCACATGCAAAGTGTAAATTATTAAATATAATATACAAATCATGAAATACTGTACCACTAAATAAGAAATGTTTTTATGGAGGGCTTAAGCTAATCAGGCAAATTAGAGCCTAGCCAACATTTGTATGTGGGGCCCATGAACTGGGCTGAAAAATGGGCCCCATATAGGATTGTCCGTGGGTTCCATAATGGCCCCATGTCAATTGCCCACATGGATTTCATATGGGATTGCACTTGTCACAAGGTGGGACCCAACAGGGCAACATGCACAAGACCCATTTCGGTGCCTTAACCCAGCTAACATTTGTATGTGGGGCCCATGTGGGTTTGAAATGGGCTGAAAAATGGGCTCTATATGGGATTGTCTGTGGGTTCCATAATGGCCCCATGTCAATTGCCCACATGGGGTTTATCTGAGGTGACCACTCCCATCCAGGAACTGTCTGACCTGGTCCATCAAAACAGGAAGACAACATCGGTACTGACTGAAGAACAGTCCAGGAATGTGAGGGATACCTTCACTTGTCAAGTTTGCAGAGGTCAGTCTTGTCTTTGTATGTAATAAAAAAATTCAGCCTTCATACACACATTGGGCCCTGGGTGTGTTCACTGCTGTGTGTGTGCACTTTGGATGGGTTAAATGCAGCGCACAAATTCTGAGTATGGGTCAACATACTTGGCTGTATGTCACGTCACTTTTCACTTTTTCACAGTACTATATAAAACATTCTTAACATTTAACATTGACATTTATGTTTGTGCTTGGAGAATCTGGAAACACAGAAAGAATTCACTCCCACAGATCTGGCTGTTGTCTTGTATTGCAGTTTTAGACCTGAAATATATATTTTTTCTCCACTGTCAGGATTCATGGAGGATCCGGTATTCGCAGCTTTATTTATTACCCTTGTTGACCGAGTTTATAGGTATGGCGCTCTCTGCTGGTTGTGTCTATATTCTGACAGCCTCTCTTGCATGTACAGACAGAGGTCAAACTCTTTGCCATGATCCCACATTCCATAATGCGTTACTGCAGGTCTACATAAACATATATGATATAATTTTTTCTATGACAATTAAAATATTTTATTTTAAACTTAATATGCAATACTGACCTGTACACAGCATCATAGATAGCTAGATTGTTTTTTTGTAGACATAATTGCATTTGCAACAATTTTCTTGCTGTATCCATCCACAGCAATTACGTGAGTCACTCCAAACATGACCAATTTTTCATTTTGGTCCATGTGTAGCTTGTGTCCCATGTATTTATGTCTAAATACATGATTTTTCGTGAGTTTTGTTTCCAGTAAAAGGACCCTAAATGAGTACACAAAATGTATAATGATTGAATACGAGCTAATTTGTGAGACAATTTCACCATATCTTGTTATTGTCTAAAAAGACGGGTTCATGATGTTTAATACATTTGGCTGCTTTTAGCCTTACCCCGGATTTGGTTCACTCTCTGCCTGATACAGCCATACAGCGCTCTGGGTAAATACATCCACATCCCCAGCTCCGCTCACCCCACTGGTACGGTCCAACCGGGAGTGCAAAACAAAGAAGTGGAAAATCAGAAAATGAGTACTTTTTTATGTTATTCAAAAATCAGATTCGGGCGCAACAACCCAAACTCATAAAATTGAAAATTAAAATCAGAGACAATTATCCGTTTGTAAATTGCTCCAAAGAAATTGAAAGTGAAAGTTTGAAGCCAACTTTTCATTTGGTTCATTTTGATGGTGCGAAAGCGGTAAGACACCGCGAAAACTGGAAAAATAAATAATAGCCGTATTATTTTGTTTAGGTTTTCCTGTTTATTGGATTTTTGGTTTTGAGCTGAAAAACGGGAAAAAGACATCAGCTGACATTTTTTGGTTCATACAGAAAAAACTAAAAACTAAATATCGACCTGTTTTGTCAATTTTTCGTTTTCCAGAGTGTGGAATAATTGACTAATCAGATGATACACGGACCCAAAACTCAAATGGAATTGCAATTCCTTTTGCATTTGAATTTCCGATGTCTACACGGAAAGCTGTCAATCAATGTGAGGGGGCGGGACTATACTAGTGGGAGTGTTTGTATTGGGAGGTGACATCACTCACAGACGACCGTGCCGAATCTTTGATCAATGGAGGTAATTGGTAAAGGCTCTGCTAAAGGCAGCTGCTTATCAATTCGTGCCTGTGTCAACGAACAGACAATCTTCTTGGCACAATACATAATTCTGTCTTTTTTACCCCAAATGCAGAGATTATCCCCTGCTAACAGCGGGAGCAACAACGGTACGCACGATAGGTCAATATTCACTATTACCCAAACCTTTTTCACCTGTCTCAACATCTTTCCCTGTTTATCTCACTCCAATTGATGCAAGTAAACAGACAAGTAAAGTAGTGCAATTCTACACTTATGGTTTCCTACAATTGTAGAAAATACAAAAGATTAGGCTACAACACTGTATAACATCACCGAACTAAATTATACACATATGCAAATCACATTACTTATTAATATACATTTATTAACAATAAAGATAAGGAAGATAAAAATAAGAAATATTACATTACAAATACGTCATTGTAAATGAGAAACTGTGATGAGTCGTGCAGCAGTAATAACGTAACAAAAATGTATACAATTTCAAGCAAAATGATCATATTTATTCAAGCATTTAACATTTATAAGTTTAATTAAATGTCAGTAATGAACTGCATAAATTATAGCGATCCCGAAAAAGGTCTTCTGTACAGCTATAGTGGATATACAGTATACTCCCCATCAGTAGTTCGAGAAAACAATTTCTGTTATGTTGAGATCACCAGAAAACAAGAAAAAAAATGCATGGCCGCTTAGAACTTCCGTAGTAATAGAGAGCGCGTCACCTGCCTCAAGATCTTTTACTGTTTGCACTCTGATTGATGCACATAAACAAACAATGATACACGGACCCAAAACTCAAATGGAATTGCAATTCCTTTTGCATTTGAATTTCCGATGTCTACACGGAAAGCTGTCAATCAATGTGAGGGGGCGGGACTATACTAGTGGGAGTGTTTGTATTGGGAGGTGACATCACTCACAGACGACCGTGCCGAATCTTTGATCAATGGAGGTAATTGGTAAAGGCTCTGCTAAAGGCAGCTGCTTATCAATTCGTGCCTGTGTCAACGAACAGACAATCTTCTTGGCACAATACATAATTCTGTCTTTTTTACCCCAAATGCAGAGATTATCCCCTGCTAACAGCGGGAGCAACAACGGTACGCACGATAGGTCAATATTCACTATTACCCAAACCTTTTTCACCTGTCTCAACATCTTTCCCTGTTTATCTCACTCCAATTGATGCAAGTAAACAGACAAGTAAAGTAGTGCAATTCTACACTTATGGTTTCCTACAATTGTAGAAAATACAAAAGATTAGGCTACAACACTGTATAACATCACCGAACTAAATTATACACATATGCAAATCACATTACTTATTAATATACATTTATTAACAATAAAGATAAGGAAGATAAAAATAAGAAATATTACATTACAAATACGTCATTGTAAATGAGAAACTGTGATGAGTCGTGCAGCAGTAATAACGTAACAAAAATGTATACAATTTCAAGCAAAATGATCATATTTATTCAAGCATTTAACATTTATAAGTTTAATTAAATGTCAGTAATGAACTGCATAAATTATAGCGATCCCGAAAAAGGTCTTCTGTACAGCTATAGTGGATATACAGTATACTCCCCATCAGTAGTTCGAGAAAACAATTTCTGTTATGTTGAGATCACCAGAAAACAAGAAAAAAAATGCATGGCCGCTTAGAACTTCCGTAGTAATAGAGAGCGCGTCACCTGCCTCAAGATCTTTTACTGTTTGCACTCTGATTGATGCACATAAACAAACAGACAGTGCAAATCTGCACGTATTTACCTATTTGCCACCTATATCTTATTCCTATCTTATAATAGAGCACCTGCCTCAAGATCTCTCAGTCTGTTTATACTCCAATTGATGCACGTGACAAAACAGACAATGCACCTGCTCTGCCTGCCCTAGATGAGTCTTCACTTTACACCAACGATCTAGGCGCAGCTGTCACAGAACATGCCGCAGCCAAAGTGAATTAATATTGTGCATCAATCGCAGTGTCCGGTGGCTATACACCAGGGATCCACTTTCCTGCAGAGTTTAGCTCTAACCCTAACACACCTGAGCATGCTAATCAATGTCTTCAGGATCATTAGAAAATCACAGGTAGGTGAGTTTGATCAGGGTTGGAGCTAAACTCTGCAACGCATTGGCCCTCCAGGGCAAGATTTGAGGAACCCTGCTATACACAGTGAGAGATCTGAGACGTGCGCAACTCTTTGGTGCCACGGTCCACGGGACGCATGCTCCATAACAAATTAAAACCGTTAAAATATGAAATCATATAAAATATATAAGGTGGAAAATGGGTAAATAAATATAGATTGGCACTGTTTTTTTTTTCAAACAGTAAAAAATATTGAGGCAGGTGTGCCGTGCTCTTTTACAGATTATAAGAAAGGAATAAAATGTACTGTAATAAGTGTAGAACTGCACTGTCTCTTTACTTGCATCAATCAGAGTGAGAGACAGGGAGAGATGCTGAGACAGGTGAAAAGCATTCGGGTAATAGTGAATATTGACCTATCGTGCGTACCGTTGTTGCTCCCGCTGTTATCAGAATCAGAATCAGAATCAGAAAGAGCTTTATTGCCAAGTATGTTTGCACATACAAGGAATTTGTTATAGTGTCACAAGCTTCCCTCCCAAAACAAACATGCTCACTAGAATAGTCCCGCTCCCTCACATTGATTGACAGCTTTCTGTGTAGACATCGGAAATTCAAATGCAAAAATAATTGCAATTCCATTTCAGTTTTGGTAGGTTACATGTGTGCTGAGGGTGAGCTGAGTATGGCGCGGCGAAAGTGCCAAAGCGAAGAGGGGAGGGCTCCAGTCCCCGAATCCAGTCCAGAGCGCCCTCCAGTGCCCGCTCCTAGAAAGCGCCCTCCAGTGCCAGCTCCTCGTAAGCGCCCTCAAGTGTACACTCCTCCTGAGCGCCATCCTGTTCCCGTGTTCAGCCTAGAGGGGGCTTCCGATCCAGAGTTAAGCCCTGAATGCCTGGAGACTCACAAATGCCCACGGTGCAACCAGCTCCTGCCTTCTCCACTGCTGTCATCTGGCAGCCCCTCTGCTTGCCCTCAGCCCACCATCATTACGGTGCGAGCGCCACGGGTCTGCCATCCTCCAGCGTTGCCATGACTGGAGAATCCCTCAACTCCACCTCCAGCCTCCAAGGCCTGGGCTCCGTCTGCGGTGCAGTGTGGCTCTGATATGGCGACTGAAGCTGATTGCGGCCACTCTAGTCAGTGCTTGTGTTTATTCCAGCCGTGCCACACACATTTCTGAAGTGGCTCTTTGTGCTGATTCTGTAAAGATACACGCATACGCCTCCTTTGAATAAATATAGCCAAAATCCCACCAAAATCTGTTGCCATGACTTATCGTTACGTTTTAGTCGCATAACATTGGTTAATGGAAACGCCGTCATTTCGCAATACATTTTTATCGACATTAATAAAATATCGCTAAAGTTTTGCGCAAATCTGTAATGGAAACACGCCTATTGTCACAGTACACAGGTTTTGTGTTCATTTTGAAATGTTGTTGTCTCTGTTCTTGGCCTGGTTGTCTGTCACTATTACACTGACAAGCTAATCAGACCAACCGCACATGGTACTCATTTTGTTCTCCTATATATATCTACCCATGTGTTTGCAGTCAGTCGCTGCATCTGAAACCATATAGTTCCCTACTATATAGTAGGCAAAAAGCAGTAGGTCAACGAATAAGTATGTCCGAATCCTTAGTATTCATAAAAGATTAGGTGAGAATTACCAGTGTGGTGTACTAATTCTCGCGAGATTCGGACCTGCGTACAGTATACTTAAGATGAGTCCGAATATGCCTACTTGCCTACTATACAGTATAGTAGGAGAAAACAGTACTTGAAGATAGTATGTCCGAAACCTTAAAAAAGTATTTATAAAAGAGTAGGCGAGAAATCCCCAGATGTCCTACTGTTTCAGCCCAGATTCTGAAGTACTTTTCTATTCCAGGAGGCCACGGTACACGATACGTCCTAATTGAACATGAAGGAGAACAGTGACGAGGCCTTTATTAAATGTGAGTATTAAGCCCTATTCACACGGGA
The DNA here is from genome assembly GCF_001515645.1 of Sinocyclocheilus grahami. Classification (NCBI taxonomy): domain Eukaryota; kingdom Metazoa; phylum Chordata; class Actinopteri; order Cypriniformes; family Cyprinidae; genus Sinocyclocheilus; species Sinocyclocheilus grahami. Next base: position 161,444 of record NW_015505815.1, read on the forward strand.
TTAGTATTACCTGGTGACCTCCAGTCATTTGTAATAATTGCGGAGGTTGTCTGTGATCTTAATCCCATGCGAATCGGCCATGTCTGTAATTTGTAAAGCAAAAATTCACCCGCAAATGACCTACCATATTTCACATAGTAAAATGATACAGCTTTTAGTGGGTTTAAAGCAGTGGTGTGCCATGCATTTCACACCTAGGCCTTCAGAGGTGTCCCACCTGAATTAATTCACCTCTTAATACCATCATGACACCATGGCTATAGAAACCATCAATATTATACAGAAATACATATAACAGGGTGTTGCATCACAGACAGGTATCTCATGTAGCGAGAATAAATGCCATTACTAAAGTAAGAAACCCAATTAACAGTTCAACAACTCTCCATTCACTGCAGCCACAGCTGCGCCACATACATCATCTCTAGGGCTGCGTTTACACTTGGCATTAACATGCGACCTGTATCCGGATGTTTTCCACATACACATTGAAAAGATATGTGTTAATGCGCTTCTGATCGGAATGTTATCCGATCAGCGTGTCCTAGTCCAGAGGTAGATCTCAGTGTAATGTAAACACAATCCAGCCATCGTGTCTGCATTCGCAGGTCGACGTGACGCAAGACCTGCCCCCTCTCTCCCGATCTGTCAGAAGAAAGATGGAGTACACCAGGCCGTGGAGCACTAGTGAGACTTGTACACTTATATCTTTGTGGAACGATGAGAGCATTCAAGCTAAGCTTGAAAGTAGCTACAGAAACAAATCAATATATGAAGGTCTAGCAGAGGAAATGCGTAAATGTGGTTTCGAGAAAACCTGGCTCCAATGCCAAAGAAAAATTAGACATTTAAAGATGAGCTCTGCTTGATCGGATCACGGTGATCGCATGTTAATGTCAAGTGTAAACGCAGCCTGGCTGAAGCCTTGCATATCACATTGGTATAAAACAAATAAGGCGATTGCATGTGTTTTAAAGTTGGCCTAACAATTTAACATACTCGTACGGCTTTTCGTCTTCACAAGTCTCCACGCAAGTCTGTCAGCGACACTGCAGGAGGAAAAGGCCAGTTAGTACAGTTTGACTCAGAAACTGAGCTAGTACGCTAGTACTAGTACACTCTCTGACCATCCAATCAAAGGATGTGAAAATGCCAATGTTATTGTACACCTGCTAGATGGCCCCAGTGTCGCCAACTCGAAATCTGATTGGTTAAAGCAGTGGTTCTCAACCTTTTTTTACACCGGGCCGCACTATGGTCCAAGTGCATATCATTTACATATTACGTCAGCAATACAAACCAACCTGATTTATAATATTATAGCCTAAATATTATGATATCTAATTGATTACATTCATTTAAATAAATCAATAATAAGCGCTAGAGCCCTGCATTTCAGCACTTTCAGACTTTTTTACGCCCCTCGGGCTGGGCTTCGGGACAATTTTCACATCATAGCTCAGATGGGCCTCGGGCCTGTTTTAGGCTTCTTCTTATTTTTATATTTTAGACATCCACCAATTAGTGATGAAAAGATTGCCGCGCTGGTAAAAACAACAGGAGACCGTGCTACCGAGACTGTCAAGAGCGGCTCAACGGTGTTTAGTGTCCTGCAGCAGCATTATGTCTGGTGCGTGCCGTCAGCGCAGCTGAACAGTTCTGCGTTCAAATGCACGCAATAGGCTTAAGTTTGCTGCAATGCACCGGTAAAAGTAATTACCATAAATGCGTCAGGGGGAAACAGTAAGGAGATATTTGAATTATTTACTAATAAACTAGTGTTTTCTGAGTCGGTGTCGCAAGGATGAAGTTGTCGATCCTGACTCGCCATCTCCTCATTAGACGCGCCTTTAGAGAGAAGTGCATCTTTACGGATTATGATCATAATGAAAGAGTTTTTTATTTTTTTTATTTCGTTAAGTAGTCATTTAAAGCTTTCTATAGATATATTTATCATGTCTGTGAGGCATGTATTCACTGAGTTTCGGTTCATTTTTGTGAAGCGTGCCTGTTCAAGACCGAGACGGCAGAAAGAGCATCATGTTTGATTTCTTTATTTTATAAAAGCACAACGTTTTGTTGATACTATGAGTGCACACAAATAAAAGTAGGCCCTTTACCTTTATGAGCAAAAATGATGGTGTATCCACTGAAAAAAATGCAAGTGATTGCGCTGGCATCTCTATGTCCTGCAAAGCGCGCTTCAGCTTCCACTCTCTGCACAAACTATTGGATACAGCGCACATTTATCTAGGTTAAATCTTTAAACATTGTTATATGATTGAACTTTTTAATATCTATATATTTTATTTTAGTCAAGTCGTGATGATTTGAGAAGGCTAAATTGATCAAACATAATAGACAACTGGGAATAATTTAATACACATTAATGGAAAAAGTATATTAAAACTAAGTCAGTGATTCAGTGTAGCAATAAGCATACTTAAAATCAATATATTGTTCAGTTTTACTTTGTACTTTTTGCAATACAATTCAACAATAATTTTAATTTCACTTTTAAATGCATAACATGATACATTCATTGTAATAAGCTACTATTTAACTGTACTTTCCACAAACATTTCAACATTGTATCATTTGAAGTACCAACACATTCTTACCTGTGAAAATGTATCCAGTTTCTTCTGGAATTTAAATGTAGGCGGACAACCAGATGCTGCACAATTTTGTTGCATCTTGAAACTCATTGAATTTTATTGTGAGTGATGACATATAGACTGTTCCAAGATGGCAGACACGTCGATGTGTCCGGAGCGGTCGAATGTGGAATGTGGCATCTACCTACATATCTATGCTTATTACACGGCTCTGTGGAATACTTGATTCTGATTGGTCAGTCGCGACATTCTGAGGTATGTTATCCCTCGATAACATCCGGTAAAAGCTGATAACACACGCTCATCTGGGTAACTGAAGTCAGCTCTATACTCTGGCTAGGAACAGTTTTTCTGTTTCTAAGTTGAAGCTTTGCGTTTGGTTAGCTAATAAAATACTAAAACTCAAATCAATATTATGTGTACAATTATTTAATTATGTCTTCCTGGTATCGCAGACTCGCTCTCTCGTTTCATAAAAACACAGCTGCCGCCATTCTGCGACGATTGTTTTGTACACTGTAATGGATTATAAGGTAACTAACATACTGGTAAGATTTTAAAACATTTTCGTCTTAAATCAATATCTTTTATCGCCATAATTATTTATGTGGTGAAATGTTGTGCTCACAACTGCTGTCTTTGTGGAAGCTTTGCGTTCAAATATTTCAACTCAAATCAATATTTTGTGTCTAACCAATTACTTATGTGGCAAGTAGCCGTGTAATAAGCAGGATAATGTACATCCAGCCGGTTGTTATCGCACATTATATGCACATTAACACTCTTTTGCTTCTCTGTTTCTGGCATCTGATTGGCATCCCGTGGTAACTAGGAATTACACGAGCTTCAGTCTGGATCCAACCCTTACGAAGATCAGAGATGACCGAACACCTGAGAAGATGATGCCAACCCTCAGACAACATACAGAACTAGCACATTTAGCTATGAGTTTGATCGCATCATATAATCATTGCTGTTAATAGTGTTCACCGTCTGTTTGATTACATGACATTAACTAACTGCATGACTTTTACCGCACATTTCTGCCATATGGACAGCAACCTGAGATTGATAAGCTGATAAGCTATTACTAAATATAATGTAGAAACTTTAATTTTCTGTAAAGCTGCTTTGCAACGATTTGCGTCGTGAAAAGCGCTGTACAAATAAACTTGAATTGAATTCAAAACCGCCTTCAGGGGTTCACCCTTTCGGGGGTTATTCTGCGATAACCACCGGCTGGATGTACATTATCCCTTCATTCCTTTTTATTTGTATGTTTATGTACATAAATTCAAAGAAGGTCAGCCTACTGCGTGATGTGTGAAAACAAACTTCCTAGGCTTTTGTGAAAGCTCAGGCGTGCTCAGCATCCATTTATCAGTTCTGATGTATGTGCGTCGATGGATGTGAATAAAAGTTGAGCAGTCGTGTCTCTTCAGAGGACTTGGAAGAAACCAATCGATTCATATGAGTTACTTTTGCGATGTTTGAAGTCATGAAACGTGAACAATTTGGGTGACTTTCAGCGGAGGGACATTAAAATAAATACGTTTTTATTTGAGTTTTTTGTATCAATTTAACAAATACTGTTACTTGGTGATGAAAACCTGGAACCAGGAACCATCTGCCTCTTTTGAGTTTTATTTCTTCACTGCTACAAATAACTAAAAAAAAAAAACTGATAGTTTTTATAGTGTAGAGTTAAATAGCTCTGCACTAACACCAATTAATTTGTTTTTCTGCTGTCAAATTGTGATATGCATCCTGTTA
>NW_015505815.1:166662-167705 GCF_001515645.1 Sinocyclocheilus grahami
ATTAATTTGTTTTTCTGCTGTCAAATTGTGATATGCATCCTGTTATCTATTGAACGTAAAAACATGTGTTATAGTGTCTGTGACCCTAATGAAGATAAACCTTGTTTCTCTGTGTATCCGAAGGGAAAAATATCAATCAATATGTATTTCAACAACAATTCAACTCTGCATCCCGCTGACACATGTTTTAGAATTTGTAGATAAAATTCTAAATAAATAAAAAATAGATTTTTTGTGTCAGTAATCGCTTTACACGTTTAAATAGGACTTTTATTTCGGTTTGGATATGTGACGTCATTAGGACGCGACGCGGTTCTGGGTCTGTTGTGGCTCGGCTGAAGAAAGGTTTGTGGTTTTTAGCTAATCAAAGTGTTAAAAAAATGTATGCAAATTGTTCAGTCTATTTTATAGTTTTAACAAGTGATCTAAAATTAATTATTTATTATTGATTACATTATAAAACATTGTAATGGTTTAAGTGAAATGCACATCAATGCAGGTTATTTTGTCTGAGCGCGTCTACGTGTGAGTAACAGAAAAGGTGCGTCTCATTTAGCTCACTAAATCATGAATCAGTTGATTATAAACACACATTCGTCAAATCAGTGATGTGAGAAACGGAGCTTTTCGAATCTCCAGGTCAAAACGATACATTGTTTCAAAGCGCTCGATGGCGACACCCGCTGGAGAGAACACTGAACACACTGAATACACAGAACACACAGAACACACAGAACACACTGAATACACTGAACACACAGAACACACTGAACACACTGAACACACTGAACACACAGAACACACTGAACACACTGAACACACTGAACACACTGAACACACTGAACACACTGAACACTGAACACAGAACACACTGAACACACAACACACTAAACACTGAACACACAGAACACACAGAACACACTGAACACTGAACACACTGAACACACTGAACACACTGAATACACTGAATACACTGAACACACTGAACACTGAACACAGAACACTCAACACAGAACACACTGAACACTGAACACTGAACACAG
>NW_015505815.1:168068-172686 GCF_001515645.1 Sinocyclocheilus grahami
CACTGAACACACAGAACACTGAACACAGAACACACTGAACACAGAGAACACTACACACTGAACACACTGAACACACTGAATACACTGAACACAGAACACACTGAACACACTGAACACTGAACACACTGAACACTGAACACACTGAACACTGAACACACTGAACACTGAACACACTGAACACTGAACACACTGAACACTGAACACACTGAACACTGAACACACTGAACACTGAACACACTGAACACTGAACACACTGAACACTGAACACACTGAACACTGAACACACTGAACACTGAACACACTGAACACTGAACACACTGAACACTGAACACACTGAACACTGAACACACTGAACACTGAACACACTGAACACTGAACACACTGAACACTGAACACACTGAACACTGAACACACTGAACACTGAACACACTGAACACTGAACACACTGAACACTGAACACACTGAACACTGAACACACTGAACACTGAACACACTGAACACTGAACACACTGAACACTGAACACACTGAACACTGAACACACTGAACACTGAACACACTGAACACTGAACACACTGAACACTGAACACACTGAACACTGAACACACTGAACACTGAACACACTGAACACTGAACACACTGAACACTGAACACACTGAACACTGAACACACTGAACACTGAACACACTGAACACTGAACACACTGAACACTGAACACACTGAACACTGAACACACTGAACACTGAACACACTGAACACTGAACACACTGAACACTGAACACACTGAACACTGAACACACTGAACACTGAACACACTGAACACTGAACACACTGAACACTGAACACACTGAACACTGAACACACTGAACACTGAACACACTGAACACTGAACACACTGAACACTGAACACACTGAACACTGAACACACTGAACACTGAACACACTGAACACTGAACACACTGAACACTGAACACACTGAACACTGAACACACTGAACACTGAACACACTGAACACTGAACACACTGAACACTGAACACACTGAACACTGAACACACTGAACACTGAACACACTGAACACTGAACACACTGAACACTGAACACACTGAACACTGAACACACTGAACACTGAACACACTGAACACTGAACACACTGAACACTGAACACACTGAACACTGAACACACTGAACACTGAACACACTGAACACTGAACACACTGAACACTGAACACACTGAACACTGAACACACTGAACACTGAACACACTGAACACTGAACACACTGAACACTGAACACACTGAACACTGAACACACTGAACACTGAACACACTGAACACTGAACACACTGAACACTGAACACACTGAACACTGAACACACTGAACACTGAACACACTGAACACTGAACACACTGAACACTGAACACACTGAACACTGAACACACTGAACACTGAACACACTGAACACTGAACACACTGAACACTGAACACACTGAACACTGAACACACTGAACACTGAACACACTGAACACTGAACACACTGAACACTGAACACACTGAACACTGAACACACTGAACACTGAACACACTGAACACTGAACACACTGAACACTGAACACACTGAACACTGAACACACTGAACACTGAACACACTGAACACTGAACACACTGAACACTGAACACACTGAACACTGAACACACTGAACACTGAACACACTGAACACTGAACACACTGAACACTGAACACACTGAACACTGAACACACTGAACACTGAACACACTGAACACTGAACACACTGAACACTGAACACACTGAACACTGAACACACTGAACACTGAACACACTGAACACTGAACACACTGAACACTGAACACACTGAACACTGAACACACTGAACACTGAACACACTGAACACTGAACACACTGAACACTGAACACACTGAACACTGAACACACTGAACACTGAACACACTGAACACTGAACACACTGAACACTGAACACACTGAACACTGAACACACTGAACACTGAACACACTGAACACTGAACACACTGAACACTGAACACACTGAACACTGAACACACTGAACACTGAACACACTGAACACTGAACACACTGAACACTGAACACACTGAACACTGAACACACTGAACACTGAACACACTGAACACTGAACACACTGAACACTGAACACACTGAACACTGAACACACTGAACACTGAACACACTGAACACTGAACACACTGAACACTGAACACACTGAACACTGAACACACTGAACACTGAACACACTGAACACTGAACACACTGAACACTGAACACACTGAACACTGAACACACTGAACACTGAACACACTGAACACTGAACACACTGAACACTGAACACACTGAACACTGAACACACTGAACACTGAACACACTGAACACTGAACACACTGAACACTGAACACACTGAACACTGAACACACTGAACACTGAACACACTGAACACTGAACACACTGAACACTGAACACACTGAACACTGAACACACTGAACACTGAACACACTGAACACTGAACACACTGAACACTGAACACACTGAACACTGAACACACTGAACACTGAACACACTGAACACTGAACACACTGAACACTGAACACACTGAACACTGAACACACTGAACACTGAACACACTGAACACTGAACACACTGAACACTGAACACACTGAACACTGAACACACTGAACACTGAACACACTGAACACTGAACACACTGAACACTGAACACACTGAACACTGAACACACTGAACACTGAACACACTGAACACTGAACACACTGAACACTGAACACACTGAACACTGAACACACTGAACACTGAACACACTGAACACTGAACACACTGAACACTGAACACACTGAACACTGAACACACTGAACACTGAACACACTGAACACTGAACACACTGAACACTGAACACACTGAACACTGAACACACTGAACACTGAACACACTGAACACTGAACACACTGAACACTGAACACACTGAACACTGAACACACTGAACACTGAACACACTGAACACTGAACACACTGAACACTGAACACACTGAACACTGAACACACTGAACACTGAACACACTGAACACTGAACACACTGAACACTGAACACACTGAACACTGAACACACTGAACACTGAACACACTGAACACTGAACACACTGAACACTGAACACACTGAACACTGAACACACTGAACACTGAACACACTGAACACTGAACACACTGAACACTGAACACACTGAACACTGAACACACTGAACACTGAACACACTGAACACTGAACACACTGAACACTGAACACACTGAACACTGAACACACTGAACACTGAACACACTGAACACTGAACACACTGAACACTGAACACACTGAACACTGAACACACTGAACACTGAACACACTGAACACTGAACACACTGAACACTGAACACACTGAACACTGAACACACTGAACACTGAACACACTGAACACTGAACACACTGAACACTGAACACACTGAACACTGAACACACTGAACACTGAACACACTGAACACTGAACACACTGAACACTGAACACACTGAACACTGAACACACTGAACACTGAACACACTGAACACTGAACACACTGAACACTGAACACACTGAACACTGAACACACTGAACACTGAACACACTGAACACTGAACACACTGAACACTGAACACACTGAACACTGAACACACTGAACACTGAACACACTGAACACTGAACACACTGAACACTGAACACACTGAACACTGAACACACTGAACACTGAACACACTGAACACTGAACACACTGAACACTGAACACACTGAACACTGAACACACTGAACACTGAACACACTGAACACTGAACACACTGAACACTGAACACACTGAACACTGAACACACTGAACACTGAACACACTGAACACTGAACACACTGAACACTGAACACACTGAACACTGAACACACTGAACACTGAACACACTGAACACTGAACACACTGAACACTGAACACACTGAACACTGAACACACTGAACACTGAACACACTGAACACTGAACACACTGAACACTGAACACACTGAACACTGAACACACTGAACACTGAACACACTGAACACTGAACACACTGAACACTGAACACACTGAACACTGAACACACTGAACACTGAACACACTGAACACTGAACACACTGAACACTGAACACACTGAACACTGAACACACTGAACACTGAACACACTGAACACTGAACACACTGAACACTGAACACACTGAACACTGAACACACTGAACACTGAACACACTGAACACTGAACACACAGAACACTGAACACACTGAACACACTGAACACACATCACACTGAACACTGTACACTAAACACTGAACACACTGAAAACACTGAACACTGAACACACAGAACACTACACACTGAACACACTGAGAACACACTGAACACTGAACACAGAACAAACTGAACACACAGAACACTACACACTGAACACACTGAACACTGAACACACTGAATACACTGAACACACAGAACACTACACACTGAACACACTGAACACACTGAATACACTGAACACA
>NW_015505815.1:172715-173340 GCF_001515645.1 Sinocyclocheilus grahami
GAACACACTGAACACACAGAACACACTGAACACATTGAACACTGAACACACAACACTGAACACATTGAACGCTGAACACACAGAACGCTGAACACAGAACACACTGAACGCTGAACACACAGAACACACTGAACGCTGAACACACTGAACGCTGAACACACTGAAACACTGAACGACTGAACGCTGAACACACTGAACGCTGAACACACAGAACACACTGAACACACAGAACACACTGAACACACGAACACACTGAACGCTGAACACACTGAACGCTGAACACACAGAACACACTGAACACACAGAACACACTGACACACTGACACTGAACGCTGAACACACTGAACGCTGAACACACAGAACACTGAACACACTGAACACACAGAACACTGAACACACAGAACACTGAACACACAGAACACTGAAAACACTGAACACACACACTGAACAACACAGAACACTGAACACACTGAAAACACTGAACACACTGAACACTGAACACACTGAAAACACTGAACACCTGAACACAGAACACACTGAACACACTGAACACTGAACACACTGAACACACAGAACACTGAACACACTGAAACACTGAAACACACTGAACACTGAACACACTGAA
>NW_015505815.1:176728-176954 GCF_001515645.1 Sinocyclocheilus grahami
GAACACTGAACACACAGAACACTGAACACACTGAACACTGAACACACTGAACACACAGAACACACTGAACACATTGAACACTGAACACACAACACTGAACACATTGAACGCTGAACACACAGAACGCTGAACACAGAACACACTGAACGCTGAACACACAGAACACACTGAACGCTGAACACACTGAACGCTGAACACACTGAACGCTGAACACACTGAACGCTGA
>NW_015505815.1:177116-177421 GCF_001515645.1 Sinocyclocheilus grahami
CACTGAACACACTGAAAACACTGAACACACTGAACACACTGAACACACAGAACACACAGAACACTGAACACACTGAAAACACTGAAAACACTGAACACACTGAACACAGAACAGACTGAACAGACTGAACACACTGAACACACTGAACACACTGAAAACACTGAAAACACTGAACACTGAACACTGAACACACTGAACACACTACACTGAACACACAGAACACACAGAACACTGAACACACTGAAAACACTGAACACACTGAACACTGAACACACTGAACACAGAACACACAGAACACAGAAAAC
>NW_015505815.1:178124-182515 GCF_001515645.1 Sinocyclocheilus grahami
CACTGAACACACTGAACACACTGAACACACAGAACACACAGAACACACTGAACACACTGAACACACTGAACACACAGAACACTGAACACACAGAACACTGAACACACTGAACACACAGAACACACAGAACACTGAACACATTGAACACACAGTACACACTGAACACACAGAACACTGAACACTGAACACTGAACACACTGAACACTGAACACACTGAACACTGAACACACAACACTGAACACACAACACTGAACACTGAACACTGAACACACAGAACACTGAACACACAGAACACTGAACACACAGAACACTAAACACACTGAACACACAACACTGAACACACTGAACACGCAGAACACTGAACACACAGAACACTGAACACACAACACACTGAACACACAACACACAGAACACTGAACACACAGAACACTGAACACACAGAACACTGAACACACAGAACACTGAACACACAGAACACTGAACACACTGAACACACAACACCCAGAACACACTGAACACACAACACACTGAACACTGTACACTAAACACTGAACACACTGAAAACACTGAACACTGAACACTACACACTAAACACACTGAGAACACACTGAACACAGAACACCCTGAACACTGACCCTGAACACTGAACACACTGAACATCCTGAACACACTGAACATCCTGAACACACTGAACACCCTGAACACTGAACACCCTGAACACTGAACACACACAACCCACACAACCCACTGAACACACAGAACACACTGAACACACAGAACACACTGAACACACAGAACACTGAACCCACACAACCCACTGAACACACTGAACACACTGAACACACAGAACACACAGAACACACTGAACACACTGAACACACTGAACACAGAACACACAGAACACACAGAACACACAGAACACAGAACACTGAACACTGGACACTGAACACAGGACACTGAACACAGGACACTGAACACACTGAACACTGAGCACAGAGCACCGAACACGAGCGATGAGAACCTTTACAGACTAATAATAACACGTGTTTTCATGACAGTGTAATCTAGTAAACGCAGTCTAGAAGTAAATAAATATGGCTTGTTGACATTGCATGACATTTTCACTGTCACACAAGATAAAAATAGTATTGTCTTAATTTAAAAGGCAATAAATGGTTAAACATGTCTTTGTCTTACATGGACCTGTTGTTATAAAAACTGCTTTGTTATTAGATTTTTCACATTTTTGAGCCAAATCTCAAAGTTGTACTATGGCGTGACTGTCACAAGCATGGTTTAATACAACTTTTATACATTAAAAATAAAAGCATAAATGTTAATAAATACCTCAAGCATGATTTTGCAAGTGTCTATTTTAGTACTGTATTGGCCCGAATATAAGACGACCCTGATTATAAGGCGACCCCCCTTTTTCCAGATGTACCTTTTGGAAAAAGGCTTTTTAAAAAAACAAATCTTGTTTTTTCTCAGTAAAACACATTTTGTCTTCAATTATTTTCATATTGCATATTTTTCCTATTTTAATTTTTGTTTTGAAAGTGAAAAACTGGTAAACTGTACCATTTAAAAAAATATACACTTTTTGATATACCATAAAAAAAATAAAACAGGTATCCCATCTGAATTAGGACATTTAGGCTATCCATCTAATAGTAGCCTACCAAAATCTTATTAACAGTAGAAGTTAAATCTTACTGTAGTCTTCAAATCTGGGTACTGTCTTACGTTTTATAATCACAAAGGGAGTTTGGTTTCATCAGGCTAATGTGACAGTCACGACTCATGCAGCTGTAAGCTTTTCTTTTTCTTTTGTTTTTACTCGCGATCTTTACAACACGCATTACATTACGTATTTCATGGCACACTCATTTTATGCGTATTTGGTGCCACCTAGTGTTGTGGGTGTATTATTGACATGTCAAAGTCTAGACCCTGAATATAAGACGACCGCGGTTTTTCAGATGTATTTCCAAGAAAAAAAACGTTCTTATATTCGGGACAATACAGTAAATGGCAATCTTTTTTTTTCATCCAAATAGGCTAATTCTAAAAGTGTAGGAACTTGGTACATTTTGTCACTGAAAACCACATCCTCTGGTGTGACACCATATCCTGATTTTAAATCAGGCAATTCCACAGACAACTTTAATTAGTTCAAGGACCCCATTCAAGGTCATGTAAAAGCCACTAGAAGGCAAGCCTGCAACCTTTAGCCAAAAAAGCGTAACGGCTCATGCGAACGTTTCCGCTTTTTAGAGGAAACCGTTTATCATTTAATGAATCGAGAGCCTATCGGCTAATCTTCAACATGTTTTACACTAAACAACTATTTTATAAGAGAAGTCACGACAGGTGGATTCAGCTTACAGCACTTCTCATTTATTCCTATGGTATCTGTAAACGGCGATTGAGCGTCGCACAACTCTGACTGAGATTCAGTGACGTCAAGGCTGTAATGTGATTGGTTATTAACGCACACGTGATCCAAGTTGACCGTTACGCTTTCTCCAATAGTAAGTAATACCAAAGTCCCTTTAAGGATAAGGGTGTTCTATAGTCAGGGGTGCACATAAGTGGTATGCAGGTGCGCATGTGCGACCAAAATAAAAAATGCACTTTGTAAATAAGTTCTGACAGCGCATTTGCGTACCGACATGGTTGACAGCAGTTAATGGACACTTTTCACATTTCCGGGTTTCTCAGCAGCAGCGGAAGTCGTCATAGTTGGGTAAACTTGAAGAGCAGTGAATGGGAGAGGACCACAAATATATTTTTTGCATTCCCATTTGCTCAAATAGCAAAAGAAAAACTCCATGATAGTGTTTTCCTGGCTTTCAGTAAAAGGAAAAAAATTAAGAGAGACTGATAACGGCAGTCAGAAGAGAGAACGATGTCAAATTTACCATCCCTCCCATAGACGCTGCATTAGAAACACCCGCGCATTAGCCTTAACTAGTTTTTTTAATTTTTTTTTGTAATTTGATGCAAAGGGGATATAATACAAAGAATAGTGTTATAAATGTGCATGCACTTTTTAAAAAATACAAATATGAAAAACTTTCGAGGATTTACGATATTACAAATTATAATACTGTATAAAATTTCTATTCAAACTGAATAGATAAATAAATTTAGGCTACCCGCTGCCGTGTTCAAAGCACAATGCAGAACTGTGACATTTCATTGACTGTAGCGCTTCAGTCGGCAGCGCTAAACCCGGAAGCGCATATACTTACTTGCTGGCAACCCGCCAAAATAAAAGCCTGCTGATTTTAAGTTTGAAAATGATGAAAATTCATTTTATTTTTAAGTTTACTATAAAATAGTTGTATTTGTATTTAATACTCCCTTTTTATTTTAAAATATAAGAGTATTATCACACTTTATTTTATTTAAAATAAAAAACTAAATAAATAAAGTGGAACAATATTATCGCAATTATAAATTTTTGTTTTGTTTTTTTGTATTTAATGGGTTACACTATACAGTGCGAGGACCAAACCAAATCTCCAGGTTCTCATATGAGAACCAGGCTGAAAAACGTATGTGCACCCCTGTCTATAGTCTTTTGTAATTGTAACGGGGCTGACGAGACGTGAGACATGTGGATCCATCTGCAAGCTTTTATTAAAGAGACATGGTAAACAGGCAGGGTCAAACAATGGCAAACAGGTATATGGCGGGCAAAACACAAGAATAGTCCTAGGGCTAGCGTAGGTCACCGATCGGCAGACAGAATCACAGGGGCGAGACAAGAGGGAAAAATCCAGGAAAACAGGCTCAGATACCGCAGAAACAGGCAAGGCAAAACAAGGAAAACATGGAGACTCGGAAAGGGGTACAGGCTAAACAATACTCAGCAGAGAATGGTGATTTGAGTGGGTGTTATATAGTGAGTGAGGTGATAAGAAACAGTTGTGTGCAATGAGTGCAGTCAGTGCAGTGTGCAAACCGTGCAATGAATGATGGGATATGTAGTCCGGGGTGCTATGCAACAGTTTGTGTTGTGCGAGAGTCAATGTAAAGGAAAGGGTGACCTCTGGTGGTGAATAAACGGAAGTCATGAATTCGGTCCATGGACAGAAGGCGGAGGCGGAACAGGGGGAGGGACGGAGGGCCAGGTCCAAGGATAGGAGAGACCAGGGACTGAGGCAGAGCCGGCGGAGCTGAGTACCACCACAGCAGAGCAGACCGGACCGAAGATCCCCACGGCGGAGCAGAAGACCACCATAACCAGACAGTAGACCACCACGGCGGGGCAGAGGACCCCCACGGCGGAGCAGGATCACCACGGCGGAGCAGAGGGAACAGGAAACCCCCCCGGTGAACCACACCGATCAGGAGACCATGGCAGAGACTGTAATAATGAG